>NC_081427.1:34989565-35137065 GCF_949786415.1 Peromyscus eremicus | reverse complement strand
CATATACTATGGATTATCCTGTAGAGCAGAAGTAGTACACACACACACACACACACACACACACACACACACACACACAGCAGGTATGGGATGCTATGCAGAGGACCATCAGTTGGGACAACAAGATGCATATAGACATGAATCAACAATGTGGCATCTTATGTGTCTCCAACATGGCTAAGTCATCAATGGGTCCAGGTTAGTAGGACAAACAGTTGCAGCTTCAACAGAGGTAGCAATAGCAGCCACAAGAAAAGCTAAAGGTGCCTGTAGTATGGGTGCTCATGGTAAGAAGCTTACCTGTCCATAATTCCTAGGATGCCATCCCTACATTTCCTGCACAAATATTAGATACCTCATCCGTGTTCTATGGCAGTACTGGCAACACTCAGGTAAACCATTATAAAAGTCAAGGTTTTTTTAATGCAAGTTGCAACCATCACATCTAGAGGTTTTCATGTCCAGTTTTGAAATTTGCTGGAACAGCACCAACCAAATATCCACAAACTTAGAAAAGCAAATCAATTTTAAAGAGTATCACACTTTATAGAAAAATAGCACTCTATTTTCATATGAAGCTTTAGATGAACAAATCACTGACAACAACCGCAATTTTGGATAAACTTTTCCTGTGACTGAACAGAAAATAATAGGGTTCATAAACAGACATTTAGAACTGTTAAAAAAAAAGTCCTGTGACTACCTCTGGCTTCTTTCATAACCTTGATAAGTTACAGGAAATGTCAGAGGGAATATTAAAATGCCATTGCATAGATTAGCATTAAATTCAGTTAACAGCAATAGAAGTGATCCCTGTGGTTGAATTGCTCCATGTCTTGACTGCTCTGATAAACACATGAACCTACACATGTAATAATATTTTAGGGAACTAAACAAGCAAGTACATCAATGAGGTCATTGTACTGTATTTATGTCCATTTCTGGTATTGTATTTATGTCAGTAACAATTGGTTTGAAGACAGAACTACTGAGGAAGCTGACCGAAGAATGCTTGGGTTCCCTGAATCTTGGCACCTCCATGTAGCTATAATCATTTCAAAATACAAAAGTACAATTAAAAATTCCAACTCCGACAAGCATGAGACTGATTTCTATGGTGTTAAGTCTTAATAAAAAAATCATTCTGTGTGAATCATCAACAACAGATGTGCCAAAATTTACATTGTAAAATAATGTATTAAAAATCCATCCTAATGTTCTCACAGCCTAGGAAACATTTTTAATAGCTCCAGGAACAATTGTATCAACCAAAAGATTGTCTTTGCAAAATTAAAAAAGATATGAAAATATATTTGTGATCTTGCATTAGCCAAAAGCAACTGATGACACTATGAATGTTAGTTATCCTTGAGGGTGGAGCTAAACATTGTATAAATTGTGCTAGCCTAAGAAATAATTTGCAGAAGAGCACTGAAAACTAGTCAGTCAAGATTAACATATAATTGTTCATTGTATATTATATCACTGTGACCCAAAAATCATTTTTATAGCTTACAAGGTCTTAAGTTATTCATCTGTTACTATTATCTCATTTTGTTAATAATAAGATAGGGTAAAGGAAAAGTCTTCATATTTTATTGTCTTTAGTGTTTTTCTGTTGGGTTTGAATTAGTGATCGATCATTTTAATTTTATATTTGTCCCCATAAATAATGTAAGCCTTGATCTAGGGAGGTGGACAAGCTTTGAAAGGCATTTGAATTTAAGATGGCCATGGTGGCCCACACTTGCACTCCTAAACAGTATGTCATATTTGTGATATGACAAGACCCCAGTCTCAGAATGACAAAACATACAAACACGATGCTTAAAATTTGTGCAAGAGAAAACATACTTAACAAGTTTTTTTCTGTAAAATTGAAATTGGAATAAGATTTTTAAATGGCACCAGAAATTTGCAAGTCATAATTAACACAAGCTAACTTTGGAGATTTTTAGAATGTCAACCAAGTTATGACTGTATTTCCAAAACGTTCCTGTTTTTTCATTTATAAAACACAGAAATATTAAAGAACACACACACACACATATATATGTATATAAAGTTGCATTCACAAAACCTGAGATATATAGTATTGACAAAAATTCTTGTATTGGGATTCTTATGCTTAGACCCACCTGTTACATTTCACAGTTGCAAATACAGTTACTAGAGAATTATGATTCTCTTGAAACATTAAACAAGACTCAACATTTATTCTTAACAGTGTTATTATGACACTTCTACAATTTTCTCAACTGGAATTCTGCTTTTAAAAAACAGTCAACATAAAACTGGCTGGGAGTGTATGAACTGAACATGATGCTATTTCTGTTTTATCTTGATAGATCAGATTTGAACTTCATTGAGTCATTTGCTCAGCATCCAGTAGGAAGTTAGGTATACGTGTTGTTTTCCAAAGCTTCTATGGCTAAGTTGCACTTATTTTTCCTTTTAGTATCCTACTGGCTCAGTTCATTTTCTTTTCTGTCATGTTTCAGAACGACTCTTGGGGAAAGCAATATTCCTACGCACTCTTCAAGGCGATGAGTCACATGCTGTGCATTGGCTATGGTGCCCAAGCACCCGTCAGCATGTCCGACCTCTGGATTACCATGCTAAGCATGATTGTCGGGGCCACCTGTTATGCTATGTTTGTTGGCCACGCCACAGCTCTGATTCAGTCTTTGGACTCTTCAAGGAGGCAGTATCAAGAAAAAGTAAGTCACTTTTTCTCTCATATCTTCAGCGAGCCTCTTCACAAAATTCGAATTGTGTTCAAGCTAACAAACCAACATCCCTACATCAAAACAGCAAGGAGCTGCAATATTTAAAAGAAATAGAATCTGTTTTGATATTTTCTGATTCCCATCAGGATAATTTTCCAAGAACTCGTTTCATTTGTCTTGAATTATATTTACATGTGTGTGCCTGGCATACAGCATCCCTAGCTTTACTCTCCAGAAATGGCATATACCAGGCATGGTGCAACTGACCTGTCCTTCCATCATTTGAGAGGTGGAGTCAGGATAATTAGGAGTTCAAGATGTCACGCTTGGCTATATAATGGGTTTGAGGTTAGCTTAGTCTGAAAATTTTAAATATATAAATTTTCATTCCTTAAAATATAATTATATCTCTAAGATGTATAAAGAAGATGTACAAGGTGTTTCCATGGTTCAGGTTCTGTATTCCAAGAGTTGAATTTCAATTACTGGAATAATACTATACTATAGATCCCTGACTAATTCACACTATAAGAAATGAAAGCCTGCAGTAAGGGCCAGACAACTGTTGCTCTTCTGTCTGTCTGTGTTCTGTGTTTTTCTTTATGTTGTAATAGTAATTTACATAGTAGACCACACCCTTAGCTAACTAAACATATGCTGCCCTTATCTCTACAAAACTTATCACACTCCTCAGGGTGTTTGTTTTTTGTTTTTCCAGACAGTTTATCTGCCCTAGCTGTCCTGGAACTCCTTTTGTAGACCAGACTGGCCTCAAACTCAGAGATCAGCCTACCTCTGCTGCCCTGCCTCCTGAGCGCTGGGTTTAAAGCCTTGCACCACCCATGCCTGGAAACACTCTCCAGTTTTTAAACTCCTGTTCACAGCTGCTATCTCACATTCCTGTGCTGGGTGTGTTCATGGAACTGACTGCCATGTTAAACTTCTCTTTAAGGAGTAGAAAGGAACAAAACTGTTAAGCTATGATTTCATTATTTTTTATATATCTTATTATTTTAAACAATTTTTAAAGTTAAATATATTTTGATCATATTCTTCCCCTCCCCCAAGTCCTTCCATATCTGCTCCCCCTCCCTACCCACCCACCTAACTTTAAGTTCTTTCTCTAAAAACAAACAAAAAGCCAATACCATAACAAAACCCTCCAAAACCAAGGAGGGAAAAACTATGGAGTCCATAATATGTTGGTCAACAACTCCTGAACCTGAAACCTGCCATGGAGTGGTTGGTATACCCAATGTCACTTCGTTAAGAAGAACTTATTTTCTCTTTCCCAACAGATATAAATAGACATTTCTTCTGTTTTTTAGCTTTTACTCTAGTGGCTAAGTTTTAATTTGTTCATTCATTCATTCATCTTTTTAAAATATAACAAAGTAAAAAAATAGTAAGATAAAACAAAGACTGTCACATTGAACTTGGACAGAACAAACCAACAGAAGGAAAAGTGCCCAAGAGAAGGCACAAGAATTGAAGATTCACTCATTCACACACTCAGGAATCCCACAAAATCACTTACCTGGAAGCCATAGTATAAGCCCAGAGGGCTTGGTGTAGACCCGTACAGGCCCTGTGCATGCTGGTTCTTTTTTTAGACCAGTAGTATCTGAGTTTACCCTAGGCCCTCGGGCTGTCTACTCTCAGATTCTTGGTTACCCAGGCAGTGTCAGGCCCATCTCATGTAATGGGCCCAAGGTAAATTGAGATATTGATTGGTGACTCACACACGCTTTGTGCCACCATTGCCCTAGCATACCTTGCAGGTAGTACACCACTGTAGATAAAGAGTTGTTGTCTAGCTTGGTGTTTACATTGCCCTTTTGAAAGTGTATAGAGCACCTTCCTGTACCAAAGTCCCTGGAACTAGGTCTTTGCACCTTGACACAGAACATTTCTGAAAGTGATGATTAAGTGCTTCTAGAATAAGTGTGACTGGTACTAGGTTAGATTCAATTGTTCCAAAACAGATGAATGCCACTCTAGCTGTTGCTTTATACACAGAAAGTCTTTGTTGCTATATGTACAGTCTTTGCCACTGTAATCCTGTAATGGGAGAAAGGGAACAAAGATATTTGATTTTGTTCAAATATCACTACAATATCACCAACTAACATAATCAGCAAGTTGATGCTTTTTTGATGAAATCATAAAAGGTAAATTGTCAAAATTGTCTTGAGATTTAGTTTTAGGAAAATATAAATAAATAAATTGTAAAGAATAGAACAATAAAGGAGAAAAGACTATACAAAGCTGTTTGACTGAAAATCTTGTATTAATTGGAATTCAAACCCAATTGTCAGCCCTGAAACATATACTCAAGTAACATTATAAAGACTGAGCAGGTTATATTTAGGAATATATATGTATATACATACATTCATATAACAACAGTTAATGAAAAAAGTGGCCAAGAATTTGAAATAGAGCAAGGAAGGGTATATGAGAGAGTGTGGAGAGAAGAAAGGGAAGGGAGACATGATATAATTATCTTATAATCTCAGAATAAAAGAAATAAGAAAAAAAGCATAAAGTAAAATAAAATAATTATGATTGTGCACATGCTTTTGATAATATGCCCATAGAGAGGAATTCAGGTGGAAAAATAGTTCAGGGTCAGCTTTTAAAATCTTAAGTCTCCTTTAACCAGATCTCTTTTCCAATCAGCAAACCCTTTTTTACTCTTGAAAATAATCATAGATTTTCCCCTGCTACATCCTTCACTCTGTCTACTCCCTTGCTTTAGACACTGCTGAGGTTTACCTAGGTTTGACTCGTATTTGAAAGCTCTAGGGTTCCTTCCAGATCATGCCAACCTTCAATCACATGAATGTTACATACACCCTCTGTATCCAAGAAAATCCATACACTGTGATAGGAAGACCCTTTATCCTGATGTGTGTCCTTAGGCCCTAAACATGGAAACTTCAACATTGTGAGCCGGAGCCTGCCAAACTTCTCATGTGAGGCAGGGAGAGAGCTGGTTATTTAGAGCTCTTCCCCTTTACACTAATATACAAACTGTTATGGAGAAATCATGATTGAACTTTTCCAAGTGTTGTCACTTGAATATGCGTAAAACACCTTCCAAAAATTGAATTATGTTGTTGTGCATGTATGTAAATGTATTGTTTCATCACGGTTTTGATTATTTATATTTAATTGTATATTTATTTTATGTATTTTGAAGTCTCACTCTGCTGCCCAGACTTACATGGAATTTCTGGGACTAAGAGTTCTTCTAGTCTCAGCCTCCCTAATGCCTAGGATTACAGGCTTGTACTACCATACACAGGTATTTACTTATGTAACCTCCCTTTGCCTGAAGACAGATAACTTTATAGAAAATAAGTTTTTGAATCTTTTTTTTTTCTTTCTGAAATTTTAAGATTGATCACTTACTCCTGGAATTAAATGAGGTATTATCAATGTGACCGCCATGAGATTTGAAGCAATTTCTTAGTTGCTGAGTTGATAGGCAGTATGTTCTTCTTTGAGGCCTGATGGAGCTCCCTGCCTCAGAAAGAACCAAAACGTTTCCAGAACATTAATTTTAAATCGTCAATTACATAATAATACAACACTATAGAACTAGAGAAATGATAAAATAAGTAGGATCCTTTTGTAGTACTATCCATGATCCCTTGTAATCATGCTGTTATTTAGTTAAAACAGAGAAGGACATGTTACAGCTCTTCTTTATAACAACAAAATGAGTAAGTTGACCTGCTGCTGTGGTAGTATTTTAGCTAGGGTTTCTATTGCTGTGAAGGGACACCATGACCTTGGCAACTCTTATAAAGGAAAACATGATATTGGGACTGGCTATAATTCAGAGGTTTGGTCCATTATCATCATGGTGGGAAACATGGTGGCACATAGGCAGACATGGTGCTGGAGATAGAGCTGAGAGTCCTATGTCTGGATTGGCAGGCAGCAAGAAGAGAGAGTGATAGTGGGCCTGGCTTGAGCATCTGAAACCTCAAATCCTGCCTCCAGTGACACACTCCCTCCAATAAGGCCACCCCTACTCCAAGGCCACACCTCCTGATAGTGCCACTCTCCATGGGCCTATGGGGAGCATTTTTATCCAAACCACTCAGAACTATTGCTTCAAAGGTATGATGCTCTTGACCTTAGAAAAATAAAGGTCAGCCGGGCGGTGGTGGCGCACGCCTTTAATCCCAGCACACGGGAGGCAGAGCCAGGCGGATCTCTGTGAGTTCGAGGCCAGCCTGGACTACCAAGTGAGTTCCAGGAAAGGTGCAAAGCTACACAGAGAAACCCTGTCTCGAAAAACCAAAAAAAAAAAAGAAAAAAAGAAAAAAAAGAAAAAGAAAAAGAAAGGTCAGTCAGTACTTACGTGAACTATGGTTGACTCCCAAAAATTTAATTAGGATCCTTATTATGGGGCAGAGATATTGCTGCGATTCATTGCTTTCAAGAAAAAACCCTTTCACTTGGTTTCTTTCATAACTGGTAGATATTTTCTTCCTCACTTTACAAATGAGAGTGATATGAACAAGAGTCCCTGTGGTTCCTTAATTAACATGGAAAATTTCCATGAAGTTAAACTGTCTACTTTACCTCTTGAGAATTGAATTTAATATATTCTAGTATGTTAAATTGCTTGTACTCCAAATATTCTCCAACCAGGAACATCCTAAGGCTGTGACTTTAAGTAAGACACTTGTACAGGAAAATTGCAGTGTGCTAGCCTTGTGCTAGTATTTTTTTCCTAATTATTTCCTTTATTTTCTTGAGATTATATCATTTCCTCCTTTCCTTTTCCTCTCCAGACCTTCCCATATATACCTCATTTCTCTCCTGCAAATTCATGACCTCAGTTTTTCACAACTTTTGGTATTTATTCACAAATACATAAGTTCAGCATGCTCAGCCCACATAAGCACACTAGTGGTTATTTAATACCGAATAGTCAGCCTTAAAAACATACATATGCCAGGTGGTGGTGGCACACGCCTGTAATCTCAGTGCTTGGGACCAGGAGAGAGACCTTGTCTCAAAAAGACTAAAAAAAATAATACATATAAGTAACATGATATAGAAGGGGATTGGTTTAAGGTTATTGACTGCTACAAGTTGGGCTTCTGGGAAAATAACTACATGAATGATATTTTGCATTCTCACTTGAATAAAAATATTTTTGTGTTGTTATACATACTGAAGTAAGTAAAGATTTGAATCAGCTCACCTAACCAAAGTGAAAAAAATTCAGTCAACTGCAAATTATTTGTACTAGCGATTTTAAAATATTCTATTTTTATGTGTAAAGTTTATAAAACATATATAGTTCTCCTTTTTCCTCAATGATAATTTCTGTTCTAGTACTCAGTGTTCCATGTTAAAATTCCCCACATGTATAATGTTTATATCTATAGTTGCAGAAATATACCAAGTGGTAGAGATTTATCCTCATTAAGCCTTCTTTAGTACGTTGCAGTTTCTGTTTTGAAGCACATGGCAGCTTCTCACACTAGTGCTAAGGCAGAGTTTCGTTTTGTATTTGATTGATACATCTATGAATTTCTTCTAGAAATGTTTGAAGTTTGTTTTACTATATTCTACAAATTCCTTATACATCATAAACTATAAAGCCACTTTGAAGTTTTACACAGTAGAAGCTGATGTCCAGGGGTGCAATCATTTGACAGGAGCCCTGAGTGGAGAAGGTATACCCACTCTTCCGACCTGTGACTTCAGTTTCTCTAGTCAGATTTCTGGGGCCCATTGGAAAGTGCCTAAAGAATGGTAGGATCTATAGCTGAAGGCCTAGAATGTAGTGTGATCTCTGACCAATAGAATAGAGGTCAGCAGGCCACAAAGTACATGTGACATCTCCCCTATGGATGGGTAATGGTCTGGGGTAGGAAGAGTCTGAATAACCACTCTGGGAAATTTGGGTGACATCTGCCCCTACAGATAGCAAAAAGGTCACGAGGTTGTTAACAAAATCCACTCTCAGCTTTCTGGATGGAAAACAGGCATTTGATTTTTATCTTCTCCCTTGAGGAGACACCCCTGTGGTTAACATTCCTGATTCTCTTAGTGCTTCTGGGTGTGTACAAGGACCTCTGTGCCCCCAACAACTGCGCAAACTCAAGGAAGATGGCAGTATTAACAGGTATAACTATTAAATAATGAAAACATTATACAAACCCTTCTAGGATGTGGGTGGGGGGAGAAAAACCTATGCTGGGCAAATGCTAACTTTGTCCAAGGAAAAGACCCAACCCAAGTAACTTAAAGGAATTTATGACTTCACAAACAGCCTTTGCGGCTCAGAAGCCCTGTCAGTGTGTGGCTCTGCTCCCAAGGCCATCTGTGAACACAATCTCTAAGCTGGTCCTCTAGCTGAGATGCTTTCCAATTTTTTGCTGTGTTTTATATTCATTTAGTGAGTTGTTGAAAACAAGCATTCTTGGGCCCCACTCCCAGAGTTTCCGCTTCATTAAGCTTGGCATATGACTTACAGACTTGCATTTTCCACGAGATCCCAGATACTACTAACCTGATTTATCTGAATATCTGAAACTGTGCCATTGTCATGTCTCTCTTCCAGACCATGACAATGGAAAGGGAACAGGACACATTCATTTCTGTTCAATATTCACTAATGAGAACTTAGTCACATTGCTACTGAAAGAGCAAGAGAAGTTGACAGTTCTGTGACCAGCCAACAGTTCTTTCCATAGGGAACAGATAGAGAAAAGATAAAAGTGAGAAACTAGCATTCTCTGGCAGAGATAGAACATCAAAGAAAAGGAGGTAGGAAAATGCTTGCATTTTCCCTGGAAATCCCTGCACTGTGAATGGGCACTGTATGGAAAACAGTATTCCTTATGAGATCTCAAGCCACTGGGATTTCATTTAGTGCAGAGTGGAGAAGCATTGAGATTTCATATGCCCCTAATCTATAAGAAAATTGAAGACACCAAATGTGAAATCCACAGTGAGTACAGGGCAGAGCTGAACACAGAATACATTATCCAGGTACTTCCTATGAACAGCTTTTCGTCTGTCTGGGTATGTAAGGTATCAATAAATTATTGTAGGAATGAATTTTCTTTAACATAGGCATCATTGCTATTAAAAGTGTTATATGCGTCACAGGTTCTAATTACTTTATTTCCTCTGACTTTTCAATTATGATCTAACCATTTATTCTGAAGACCTAACACACGTTTTTTGCTTTCATATTTGGTGACAATTTGTGTAAAACTAAATTATAACCTCTGGGTCATAAATACTATCATAACTAACTTTTGTCAGTCAGAATTTTTCTCTCTAAAGAACATGTGAAATACAGAAAATACTCTTTTTAAAACTGACTATATTGCTAGTCAAAAGTTTTAAAGAGCAAACAAAATAGCAGTAGATAAATAATGCATCCATAAACCACACTGACATAAAATGCTTTCATTTTTATTTAAATACACCAGTATTTTACTTAAATGTTGCATTTTTCAGATAATTACATAAAATATCTCAAATTCATTGTCTAAGCTTTGCCAAATAGCATACTTTCAAAGACTATTCTAAGCTAATACTACAGTTAGTGAAAGAAATATTTGAAAGTTACTTAAGCAACTCTGTGTAAAGCTCTATTAAAATCATTAGCATTGTCATACTTAATAAAAATAACATTCAGCTTCAGTGTTATAGTTTTGATGGTGATATTTTGAGAGGATCCAAGAAGTCAATGAATCATTTAAATGTTCAGATTACTCTGAAGACAGAAGCAAAACTGTTCAAAGTTGGTAAATAGAGCTGGGCGGCAGTGGTGCATGCCTTTAATCTCAGCACTCAGGAGGCAGAGCCAGGCAGCTATCTGTGAGTTCGAGGCCAGCCTGGTCTACAGAGTGAGATCCAGGACAGGCACCAAAACTACACAGAGAAACCCTGTCTTGAAAAACCAAAAAAGAAAAAAAAGTTGGTAAATAGAAAACAGTGAGGAGATGGTGGGGGTGGGGTGGGGTAGAAAAATGAAAGCTCCATGCCAAAGACAAATTTAAAGGTGGTAAATAGAAAACTTTACCATCAAAAGTCACCGTTATTGTGCCAAAATGCCTGGTAAGATCATGTTGCATAGTGTTGAAGATCGCAGTCCTCGTCTGTTGTCCCTCTAAATTCTGATCGGCTTATAAAATGATTTACTACAGCAAGAATCCCTCTGTTGGGGGGGACAAGCATATAGTAGAGACAAGCTAGTCCTAGGGACAGAGAGTAAGAGCATGTTGATCACAGAATGGCTGTACCCTTCAAAGGATGTGACCATTCCTAATCAGTCCCAAGGAATTCAAGCAGAATATGATTATTGTGCTGCTTTCTTTTCTGATTTATCCAAAGGTTTTATGGTTTAATATCATTACCACTTAATTCCCACAGATACTTTTCACACAATGTTTTTATGTTCTCAACAAGCAGAGGAATGTCAGCGACAGTGGAAATGCACTTTTAGCATGTGGAGCGCTGGGATATAGTTCACTGGCACAGCACTTTCTCAGCTTGCCCTGGCTTCCGTTCTAAGTACTAGGGAAAAAGAATGTGGTAAGCATTATTAAAACATCAGAAAAATTACTGTAGATTTGAGAGAAATTGACAGTAGGGTTTGATTATATTGACATATGTTAAGTTAGCATGTGTGTGAGTTACATGTGTATGTGCACACCTATATGCAGCTGCACTTGCTCCTATATGCATGAATGAAGTCCTATATTGTAACATGAATCTTAAGAGGTCTTATAATAAAAAACCCAGAGCCAGATATTTGGGGTGAAAGCTGAAAGATCAGCGAAGCAGAACAGCCAGCCACTAGCTTACCTCTATGAAATCCTCAGCCTCAAGAGAGCAAGTTCCTGTTTCCTCATGCCTTATATACCTTTCTGTGTCTTGCCATATTACTTCCTGAGATTAAAGGCATGTGTCACCACTGTCTGGTTCTGTTTCTCTCGTGTAGCCCAGTGTGGACTTGAACTCACAGAGATCCAGATGGGTCTGTGACTCCCAAGTGATAGGGTTTTAAAGGTGTGTGCCACCACTGCCTGACCTCTATGTCTAATTTAGTGGCTGGCTCTGTCCTCTGATCCCCATGTAAGCTTTATTGCAATACACAATATATCAACAAACTATATGCCTTTTCTACCTTATTTTTTTGAGAACTAGGCCCCACGTTGATCTTTTCTGTGGCTTCTGTGTTAGGAGGACAGACATGCATTGCAGTGCCCAGCTTTAGGTATGGGTGCTTGGAATTTGAACTCAGGTCGAGTGCTCAGCCATCTCTCTAACTCTAGTTAATTTGTTTTAGAAGGAAAGGTGAAAGGTTAAACCCCTGATTCCCTGGCAGTTTTCCTTGTTGGAACTACTTATTCCTAGTGAGGATGATCCATTATTCTTGCCTTATACAAATATGTTAGAGAGAAACATATATTTAACAAAACTAATATACAAATGCATTGTTTCTTCCAGTTTATAAGTAATCCAGATGACTTGGTTCTAAACTTCAAGAAATTGATGAAATATGTATGTAATTACCATAAAATCATTTGTATTAGCATTCTGAATAATCTTGCATAAAACAGCATATCATCATATCTTAAATATAAAATCATTTAATTTTCAGCCTATTTTACATACTATCTCAAAATTTTGGGAAAAAAGTGTATGCAGCTCAATAGAATAGCAGCATCCTTCCATTTGAAATGCTAAGCTATCTATCTGATAATTAGTGCTGCACAGATCACATTAACACAAATGTGGTTTTAGCTTAAAAGATTTCAAATTAAGTTTTTTTCTCTCTCAATTCTAAAAAGAAGGACAATGTTTCTGTTTAGATATTCTCATTTTTGTTTTCTCAAGTTACAATTTAGAGATAAAATACCTGAGATCAAGAGATATCAAATTGTATTCCACACCAACCTGAGTGGCAATGATGTTAAATACAGTCTTATTCCAAGCCAGTGTGCTTGAAAAAATGACCCACTTTCATCTCCAGAAGTCTTTTGTGAATCAAATGAGTTTTGTTATCATCTCAAAAAATAGGACCTAACACCCTAACTGGCAAGGTGAAATTATTATTCCAACCTTTTCCATCTGTGCAGATAGTTTTGATATTCAAAAGGTCAAATATTTGATGAGTAACATAATCAGATTCTTCCATAGTTAATCACTACATTAGGCAAGCTGAGGTATTAGATGAGCGATAATATTAGAAGTTAAGTGTGGCTAAAATTAGCAAAATTTACCTTGAAAACTTTGGCTTTGCCAGTGTTACATAGAAATTTATGGGTTATTTTGACTTGAATAGCATACCACAGGATTCACATTGCCTTCCTTTGACTGCATTTGCTATAATAGAGGCATTGTTGAGGTATCTATTGTATTATAGCCATCCAGCAGACTTTCACATGTAGTTTTCATTTTCTTGAACAGAGAACATTTGCATTTACACGGAGTTTTCAAAGTATCTGATACTTCATAGAACTTTAAACTAAGAATTTTCCCAGCAAAATCCTAAACGAGTTAATTTACAAATTTAAAAGTTAGAGAGGTTGGAGGATAAGTGGATTATAAAATTTTCTAAGCCACAAACCATTTTCTGTTTTAGAAAATAGTTATAATAATAAATTCCATGTAGTTTCTGCAGCAAGTTCTTATGGATTTCTCAGAAGTGTAAACTCTCCTCTATCACTAACTGAAGAGAGTGGAAATACTACTTGGATTTATCAAAGAAATAGAAGGATCATGTATATATTGCTATTAAAATATTGGTGAAAAATATTCAGTACTCTTACATTATCTGGAAATGATCCACATGGTTTTAAGTGGATAAACAGGGATGGCGTTCTTAGTGTGTTATGAAATTAAAATCTAATTGGAGATTTTTAAATTATATATTCATGTTTTAAAATTAAAATATTGAATTATTTGAGGGCATTTTTGTAAAATTATAATTGCTTCAAAAGAGAAGTGGTGATGGGAAGGCATAACAAAGTTATCAGAAAATGGTCAGAGCAACAATTGCCAGAAGATTTCAATGTAAATGGTAAATTAGTTGCATTTTTAGAAATATTATTAG
Source organism: Peromyscus eremicus (assembly GCF_949786415.1). Classification (NCBI taxonomy): domain Eukaryota; kingdom Metazoa; phylum Chordata; class Mammalia; order Rodentia; family Cricetidae; genus Peromyscus; species Peromyscus eremicus. The sequence continues at coordinate 35,123,223 of NC_081427.1, read as the reverse complement.
CATACTTGTTCTCCTGACTCTGTTGTTTACAGTTGAAAATGGACACTTTTTGTCACTGGGATAATGGCATTGATCTCTGCTTATGTTTCTCCATAAAAGTATGGAAACCAGTTGGGCAGTCTCTGAAAACTGTTTTATTAATGTCCATCAATAGGGTGAATTATTTTTCCCTGATAGTAGAACCTTGCCTGGTTTATCTTATACATTCCTATTAGTTTTGAGAACTTCTAGAATTTTTCTGGAAAATGCTGTTATTTTCAAATGCATTGGATTTTACAGGACACACGCTTTATTTAAAAAAATAAAAACTTATAGGAAAATGCTTTCAATTCAGGAAATACTAATCTTCTTCTTATTATTGAGATCCTTACATAATTTAATAGTAAGAAATCAAATAAGGAATATAGCTTTGTTCCCTGGGATAACACTAGGTGACTTTATAACGGCTTTCCAATAGAGGAAAACACTCTATGATTCAGGATGAGTCAAGACAGCTGTTAATAGTGACTATGTTCACAGCACATTCATATGCTCTGCTGTTCTTCTGGAAAAGGAAGTAACATTTTAATAGTGTTCTTATTTTAAATCGAGTAAGAAAACTAATCTTAGTTTATACAAGCAGTAGGCTATCTCACTCTCTTAATTCCCAGGCAACTTGAATATAAACATATGCATGAAAGATCTGCTTATAATGTATTACCACTGTGTTAGTAGGCTTCCCATCACTGCAGTAAATTCCCTGAGATCTTTATCGTATACATATAAAAAGTTATTTGGTTCATGACTATTCTTGTTCTAGAAGTTCTGAGTCATGATCACTCATATCCTTTGATTTTTAGGCCAGTGGAGAGGTAGCAAAATCTCTGTCAAATGTGTAGTATAAAATGAAGGGCAACAATCAGTGACCTTCTGGCCAGGAAGCAAAGAAGAGAGCCCAATGTCCCACTCCACACTTCTGGAGTAAGTCTAATTATGACTACAAATCTCTTGCCAGATCCCACCTTCAAGGTATCCCACCCCCCTAATACCTCCCTTTGGTGGGAGCAAATCTATAATCATGGTATCTGTGGAGGCATTCAATATCCATATTATAATAGCCACAATATATTTTGTATATATATATTTGTATAGAATACAGAAAACTTTATGAGACATTTGTGACAATCAAGAAATGCATCATTACATTGAATTAATTTTGGTTATAAAAGTTTATTCATATTTGTATCAGCTTGCAAAACTTGAATCAGGCCAGTGTCTTTGATTTCTTTATTGTGATTTCAACTAATCAAAATATAAGACAAAACAAACCTTAGCATAAGGTTCACTTTAAGAAAGTAAGAGAGTGCTTCTTCTGTATATAATTACTGACCTCAGAAAGTGAAATTGTGCCAAGTAATTTTTCATATGAAAAGGATGATGCCATTAAAAAAAGGAGGAAAACCATGGAGGTTTTTGGCATGGATGGATTCATAGTTTGATGCATGGGAAACCATCTCTTACTCCATATTGGGAGAAGTGTCTTTAAACTCCCAGTAAGGGCTGGAGAATGTGTTCTGATGTTGCCTGGCTCAAAATCCAGCCTCAATCTTAAATGGAATACACTGCTGTTCCAGAGTGAAAAGCTTTCTCTTTCTGGCCATAGTGTCTCTTTATCCAGAAGTGTCAAAAATTATTGTCCTGGTTTACAAATTATTATAGTTAAGAGAAATATAAATACCTAACACTAGTGCTGGGAAATACCAAAGGATAATTAACCATACCAAATAGTAGGGTGGCACTGATGAAAACAGAAAAGAGTGCCCATTAAGAATTCAGAGAACTGGCTTTATCTCTGACATTTACTAACTAGATTTAAAACCTGCGAAAATGAATTCTCCACCCTGGGCTTCTTCTGCTCATCTGTGAAATGAGAGGATTGGAAACAATTATCTCCATGGTGCCCTCCAGCTCTCAATGTCTCTTTTATACTAAATATATGTTAATCTCGCTGACATGATCCAAAAGACACTTAAAGTGTCTTCTGGGTCATCTTTATGCACATAATTCATTAATGTGCAATACTGGCTAGGGACAAAGTACAAAGAGACCACTTTTCTTAGAATAACCTGACCGCTTTTATTCTATATGAATGACCTTAATTACTTATGCCAAGGATTATTTCTTAAACAAATATCATCTTTCTATACCACCCTCATGGGTGATTTTATTTCCACCAATTTTGCATTTTAGAGCTGCAAATTAGTTGGCTGGCCACTGTCTACACTTAATGACACCCAATCACACAGCCACCTGATATTGTGATCACAAAGTCCGAAATAATTAAAGTAAAATTCCCCTGAGTCCTGTAAATCGTTGTCAACGTGTAGTTACAAGGAGTGTTTGCATATTTTTGCCTTTTCAAACAGGTAACATTTTAATTGGCTTTACGAAGAATCAACCACTGTGCTTGCTGGAAGTTTATTTTTGCAAGCACTCTAATTACTAAGGCTGCAAAGAATGGGTTGCAGGTGATTCTGTGCAAGTCAGGTCCCAGAGTGACTGGAAAGTTACAGGAAAACTAAAGATGAGAACATAAAGAGATCAGGCACAAAGGAGCTGAAGAAATGCCTGCAGCACAAGGCAAGAGAAAGAAGTGGAGAAATCAGGACACTCTATATTTCAGGAGCATAGGGGACGAGAAATCAACTGAAAACATTAGGAAAAGCATTTCAGCATTGGGGATAATCCAGAAACACCTACTAGAGTTTGTATAAAGAATGTTGCTTCCAATGATTGTGATGAACCCTCCATGACAACTTGAATTATGCTCAACATGCCCCATTTACTGTACCATGAGGGCAGAGGCAGACAAGGAGGTCTTAACAGACAGAAATGCCTGCAGGATTGCAGGCCCCTCTGACTGTGACATCCAAGGAACACAAAGTAATACTTTCATGTCTTTTTTACTTAAAAAGTATGATGTATTTATGAGCACTTTTATCTCTGATCTGTTGAGCTTAGCACATTTCATATGCATCCTTGTTTGTGCCTTTGCAGTAAATTGTTTCTAATTAAAATGCCCATAACCTAGGAAACTGAAACTCATTTAGCACTAGAATATACCAGATCGTAATTTGCTCTTCAATGCTATCTAGGTACCTTATCGTACCATTTTATGAGATGGAGGAACAGAAGATGAAGAGAGTCAAGTTACTACTTTAAGGCATGAAATAGGAAAAAGGGACAGATGTGAAATTTGAATTCACATCTCTTTCTCCAAAGGGCAAATTTCCCACCATATACTGCCTCTCCTCTTCAACATCTTAAGGGGAGTCACGGATAATGGCGTTATTCTCACCCCCTAGATACACATTGGTTCCTCAAATTTTGCCAGTAGAAAAAGGTTCCCAGGTCATTTAAATGACCAATTTGTTCTTATTACTAATGATTAACAGAATGACAAAGTTTCAACTATGTTGGAAAGAAGACCGCAAATTACATTACAGGCAAATGAGAAAGTGCATCTCTCTCCTGAGATCTTACCCTTTGAAGGGCATCTTACATCTCTCTCCTTCTATTACTGCCTTTCACTTTTTCCTTAATCCACCACTGTTCACTTTCACTTTCACAATTTTGTGACAACTACAACTTCACAAAACACAAATACACTTTGAAATTTTTTAACCTTCTATTAATCTGAAATGTAGTCCCTTACCCTCTACATCCCCCACCGTATCTTCCAGCCACAGTCTCTTCTCCTGGGGAACTACTAGGTTAGACACGTAATTTAATTATTTTCTGGTCCAAGGTAGGATTTGATATTTTCTTTAAGTCCTTGTCTGTCCCATTTTTCTTATATGCCAGACTTCTGAATGCATTGCTCTTATTCTCAAGCTGAGCAGAATATTGAAATCATCTAGAAATCTTTAAGAAATAATAATGTCAGCAGCAGCTGGCTTTCATTACTTACATCACCATTATGCAACAATTAATACACAGAAATATAAACAATGTTTGAGAGTCTGGAGACACAGTGAAATTGCTTTTGCCTTAAGCACTGTACTTACTCCAGGCATTTCTCAGGATCTTTGTGAAGGCACAAATAAAACCATGTGTTTTGTGACTTGAAGTTGTCAGAAGACCAAGTGCTTTCTGGAAGCTTTAAGTTATTATATAAACATTGTCATTACTATTATCATTGCCCAACACCGCATTAAAAATTGATAGATTTGCAAAATTCTCATAATGCACATCTCTGCCTAAACAAAGTATTACCTGGCATCTGTATAAAATATCTTCTTCCTTTGATTTTCAACTTGAGAGTTGCTGCTTTTCTGCATTATTATCTCAATGGATGTAAGACAACAAACCATCTCCAAAGCATATGTATCTATAGAAAGTCAATAAAAATAAATAGCAATAGAAATTCAGATCATTAAATGACCACTCTTGCTGCACTTAACATTTTTCCTTCCTCTTTCAGATCATATGTGCATAACATAGTTTTTATCTCTAATACTTTTGTGCATTTTGCTTAACCAAAAGTCCCACTCCACAAGCCACAGGGAATTTGTGTAGCCTCTGCTGTTGCTAAAAAATTCCAGAGACTTAGGAAATTTTATGGTTTCCAGTTTTGTGTTTTTATGGGATTCCCATGAGTGCAAACATGTGTGTCTCTATGTCTGTATGTGTTTCGAGTACCTTTTCTTTTGCTCTTCTTATTCTGTTTGTTTGTTTTGTCCTATTACACTTTGCTTGATTTTGTTTTATTTTATTATTACTTTTTAGATGCCTGTTTGTTTTATAAGGACAGAGAGAAGGGTGTAGATTTGGATGGGAAAGGAGGTCATAAGGATTTTGGAGGAATTGGGAAAAGAGATACTGTAACTAAAATATATTGTATATATAAAAAAAACCATTCTCACTAAAAGAAAAATTTTTTAAAAAGTCCATAGAAATGAATGAGAAAAACAAAGAATTCAAACGGGTACAGAATGTCAGCGGCACCAGGAATGTGTGTGTGTGTGTGTGTGTGTGTGTGTGTTTTACAGATAGTGTCATGCTTGATCACATTTTAGGAGTCTTTCCATTTTTTCAGGCAGTGTGAGGCTAGATGAACCACAGCTATTAAAATAAGACAACACACACTACTGTCTCTTGTTAACTAATAAAATAAAAAAGAATGAAGAGAAGACACATTTGTAATTATAGTAAACACTAAACTGCTCAAGAGAAGTAATTTTAAAAAACACTGAGCATCAAGAAGTATCTATATAGATTCTACTGTTTACCAATCTTTGCTGTATTTATATTTATTTATAACATCCTCGATATTTCTTATTATTAATTTTATTTTAAAAGTTTACAAGAGCCATAAAAGAGTGTACAGTGAATATCTGAATGCAGAGCCAGCTTCTGCAAAGGAGAGGGTAATGTCTACCTGGGAAGAAATCACTCTTGGAAAGAACACCAGACTTTTACCTTGTAATGTTTTCTGTTGTAATTTTTCTACTTTTATGGGGATTCACCAACAAGGCCAGCCCAATATCTTCAGGCCTGAAAGAATCAATCATTGTTAGAGAGCCCGTGTGTCACTTCATACTTACACTAAAAGAAAATAAAAACAAAGGTAAAATGAAAACATATGACTAAACTGTGAGTGGGCTACTTTACAACCATACTTTTTATACTTGGGTTTTTACTTTGTTTTTTTTTTTTTTTTTTTTCCTATTTACTGTATTGGAAGTCAAAATCAGAAGACCACTCGTGTCTTTACTATGTAACTTAATCTGCAATGACTATGCTGTTTAACTCTTTCTATTTCTATTTGTTTGTTTGTTTGTTTTAAAGTCCAGTCACAGTTTCCCCTCCCCTCCTCTCCTCCCAGCCCCTCCCCCCATCTCCCCTCTGTTCCCATCCCCCAATCCACTCCTCCTCCATTTCTGTTAGCTAAAGGGCAGGTCTCCCACAGATATCAACAAAACATGACATAACAAGTTGCTGTAAGACTAAACACCTCACAATGTATTAACGCTGGGCAAGGTGACACAGTGTGAGGAGTAGGGTACCAAAGGCTAGTGAAAGAGTCAGTGACAGCCCGTGTTCCCACTGTTAGGAGTCCCACAAGAGGACCAAGCTACACAACTGTAACACATATACAGAGTACCTAGGTCAGTCTCATGCAGGCTCCCTGGTTGTCGGTTCAGTCTTTGTGAGCTCCTATGAGCCCAAGTTAGTGGATTCTGTGGGTTTTCTTGTGGTGTCCTTGACCCCTCTGGCTCCTACAATCATTTCCTCCTCCTGTAGGGTTCCCCAAGCTCTGCTTAATGTTTGACTGTCGTCTCCATCAGTTTCCATCAGTTGCTGGATGAATTCTGTCTGATGCCAGTTGGGCTAGACACCAATCAATGAGTGTAGAAGAGTATCATTGGGCAACCTTACACTGATATTTTTTTCCTCTGGTCATGTTTTCTTCTAGGTCTCTGAATAGTCATCTAGCCTGTGGGTCCTGGTGCTCCAGACAGTGTCAGGGGTGGGCGTATTCTCCTGGCATGGGTTTTAGACTAGACCAGTCATTGGTTGGCCACTCCCTCAAACTCTAGGCTACCCTCACCCAAGCATATACCATTGATAGGACAGATTGTAGGTCTAAGATTATGTGGCTGGGCTGGTTTCCCATTCCCCCCACTTGAAGACTTCCCTGGTCACAGAAGACAGCCAGTTCAGGCTATGTATCTGCTAATGCTTTAAGAGTCTTAGCTGGAGTCATCCTTATATATTCCTGGCAGATTGCTTTGCATCAGATTTTTACCTGACCACGAAATATCCCTCCTTTCCAGTAGTCTCTTTCAGTCCTCTTCCCTTGGTCCCCACAACCTGATTTCTAATATTCCCACCTCTGTCCACCTGCAGTTTACTCACCATTTAGCTTCTAAATAATAAACAATAACCAGAAATTCATTTATCGTAGAAGTTAAAAGCGCCTCAGGTAGGAATGATTGAAGATATAATTTGTAAAAACTTCCTTGCTCCCAAACCATTAGAAATAATACTTGGTAAACAGGTTTGCACAAAAACCTAATGTTTTATACATAAGAACGTACTCCTTTCTTTGTAATGTCAGAATTAAATCAGACACTGTGAACTGTATAAACAAATACCATATTAAAAATATTCCTGATAATAAACAAGATAAATTGCTTATAAATCAAAGATTTCTTAAAGAAGAAATCAATGAATTTTACTAAAGTAAATATGTGAAACTTAGTTATGTAAATCACATTTTATTAAATTTATAATAATGTATTATTATTATTAGCATCTGATGTGAAGGTTTGTACACAAATTCAAATATTGTAAATTATATTTTAATGAATAATTTGATTCAGCTAATTAGGTCATGTAAACAGAGTGTATTATATATGTATGGGTTGTCAAAAATATTTATTATAACAAATTTTAAAACTCTTAAAAGAAATTTTTATATTTTAAAATATATTCATAGTATAATAAGCAGTGATAACCAATAATAATGAAATACTAACCCAAATGTCAGTCTACATGATAGAATGTCCCTATCTCTGATCATCACTAATACCATCATTTTAACTGAGACATGGCACACATTCTTCATTTTCATTTCTCAGAAGATGAATAAAAGTGTTGGTTCTCGCCGGGCGGTGGTGGCGCACGCCTTTAATCCCAGCACTCTGAAGGCAGAACCAGGCGGATCTCTGTGAGTTCGAGGCCAGCCTGGGCTACCAAGTGAGTCCCAGGAAAGGCGCAAAGCTACACAGAGAAACCCTGTCTCGAAAAACAAAACAAAACAAAACAAAAAAAAAAGTGTTGGTTCTCATTCAGTGACTATCTGGGAACTTAATATATGCAGACATCAGAGAAGATTCAATGGTAAACATGTCAGGCCACGACTTTCTGACTTTCACAAAATTTCAGGTGCTCTGAGTATAACTAAGACACAAAGTCAGCACTGTTCTTAAGTGTAGAGCAAACATGTATATGCTGTAGAGGATTCAAGATATGTCATGTTGTGGCAATCTATGCCTTGTTGTGGCGATCTGAGAAGTGAATTAAAGGATACCTTGGACATAAAAGCACGTAGTTGGCCAGGCGGTGGTGGCGCATGCCTTTAATCCCAGCACTTGGGAGGCAGAGCCAGGCGGATATCTGAGAGTTCGAGGCCAGCCTGGGCTACCAAGTGAGTTCCAGGAAAAGGCGCAAAGCTACACAGAAAAGCCCTGTCTTGAAAAACAAAACAAAACAAAACAAAACAAAAAGCATGTAGTTGAAGAACTTTCTAGATGGAGGATTCAGAAATAGCTGAGTAAGAATATCTGAGTTACTTTGAAGAAACAATAATGAATGTATAATGTGCAGCAGAATATCATGTAGATGAGAAAACTATATAGACTGAAGCAAATTAGACTTTATTCTGAAAGCAACAAGAAGCCATTAAAGAGTTTTAAGGACAAAAAGGGCAGTAAAATGACTCTTTTGAAAATAGTCTCTGTCCAAATCATGAAAATTAGCTCAGAATTGTAGCAAGGCATGGAACAGAGACACTGTGCCTGTAGTTAGAAAGTTAGCCATGAGTTTAGTGCAGAGATAAAGTGGCTTTGACTAAAATGGTGATAAGAAAGGTGCAGCTAAATAAAGAATAATTGAAACTTTGGCATATATTACATAACATGATTTTTACATGTCCTAAGAATTGAAATAAAGAAATATATAATTCAGGGACTTGATGTTTTAAAAGGATATCATGTTCTGCATGTGAAAACAACTTAAAAGTGGCTAGGGATATTAGCATATTGATAGAACACCTACCTATCATTTTCAAGGCCCTGGGTCCAATTCCAAACATCACCAAAATTTTAAAAAAATGTACTTTAAAAATCATCTGAAAACATCAAAAATGTGACCTTTTTTTCTTGTAATGCTGAATGTCTGGTATTTACCATGCCCCTTATTTCCTGCAGTGATCATTTTAGTTTTATTTTATGATTTGAGCATGCAAAAACAGGGTTACACTTAACATTGACATTTTCACTTACCAGTCCCACCCGCTTTCTAAACATCACAGCTTGTTCTGCGTTTCTCTTGCATTTGGCATTGTATGAAAAAAAAAAAAAAGAATGTCAATAAAGACATCCTGAGGCTAAACCCAGAATGTAAAATCATTTTCATAAACATCCAAATTTCAAGAATATACTCACATCTTAGAACCATTTTTAAGTTCCATATATTAGTATACTTTAGATTAATGTAAAGGATGAAATATTTGAGATTAAAAACGACTTCTAGGAATTTTAGGAAACAATTTAGAATGTATGGGAAATGCAGGAGGGTATATAGAAGCAGTAGGGAAAATGGGAATGGTCAAAAAGAAATACATAGAAATGATATGTTAAATAAATGATCAATCAAGGCTAGCATAGATGGTTTAGCTCAAATTCAGAGGCTTGGCATCCAATTCAAGTTGTTCAACCTAGGATTCCATAAATATATCATCAACAAGATTGAGATGTGAAATAGCTTGAAGATTCCTCAAAAAGAGTTAAAATTAGAACTCTTATGAGCTGGGGAGATAGCTTAGATTGGCGAAGTACTTGGCAGGACTGGAGGATCCCTTGGGCTTGCTGGTCAACTGCTCTAGCCAAATCAGGCAATGAAAGACTTTGTCTTAAAAATGAAAAATTGAGAGCTGTTGAGAAAGACATCCAACAGCGGCTGCTGACTTTCACAAGTATGCATGCAGATGGCTATGCATACTTACACTCTTGCATGCACATGGTATGCACACTTGTGCATGTATTCACCCTCCCACACAAATTTGAGTTTGCATATGTTCCAGACATATACTCCTTTGTATATACCCCAGTGAATCATAGACAGCTTCAGATAGAGAAACTTGAATTTCCATGTATATCTTGACACTTTTCCCAATAATCAAGTTAAGAAACAGCCCAGATGGTCTTCAACACATGAATGGGTAAATAAAATGTGATATATTCACAGTGGGGTTTTACTCATCCATAAAGAAGATTGAAATTATATCATTTGTAAGAAAATGGATTGAACTGAACATAATCATATTAACTGAAACAGCGACTCTCATAAAAAATCAAGCATCACATTTTTCTATCACCTGGGAGCTAGTTAAAAGAAAAAGCATGAGCCGGGCGGTGGTGGCGCACGCCTTTAATCCCAGCACTCGGGAGGCAGAGCCAGGCGGATCTCTGTGAGTTCGAGGCCAGCCTGGTCTCCAAAGCGAGTTCCAGGAAAGGCGCAAAGCTACACAGAGAAACCCTGTCTCGAAAAACCAAAAAAAAAAAAAAAAAGAAAAAGCATGAAAGCAGAAGGGGAGGCCATGTATGTGGAAGGGAACTAGAAGAGTGGGAAAGGGTAAAAAGAGAAGAGTAGGATAAGTGTGATCTAAGCATGTATGCATGGAAGTATCCTAACAAAACCCTTTACTTTTTTAGCTAATGTATGTTGGTGAGATGATTGCAAACTTAATAGTTTTCATAGATTCGTGACACATATTCCACATTCCTTTTCTTATGTCTTCCTTGGAGGGTTTGTTCAGTGAATCCAACATAAATGGTGTAGGCTGCAACTGACACAACGGGTGGTGGTAGCGCACGCCTTTAATCCCAGCACTCGGGAGGCAGAGGCAGGTGGATCTCTGTGAGTTTGAGGCCAGCCTAGTCTACAAAGTGAGTTCCAGGAAAGGCGCAAAACTACACAGAGAAACCCTGTCTCGAAAAACAAAACAAAACAAAACAAAACAAAACAAACAAACAAACAAAAAGGAAATCTTCTAAAGAAACCACAGTGGCCATCACAATATATAGAGTCAGGAAAGGGTGAGTGAGATTGAAGTTAGAACTAATCATGAAAATTACAATGTGATTTAAAAATCCAACACACAAAAATAAACATCAATATCATCAAGAGTTGCACTTGGGCCGGGCGATGGTGGCGCACGCCTTTAATCCCAGCACTCGGGAGGCAGAGCCAGGTGAAGCTCTGTGAGTTCGAGGCCATCCTGGTCTACAGAGTGAGTTCCAGGAAAGGCGCAAAGCTACACAGAGAAACCCTGTCTCAAAAAAAACAAAAAACAAAAACAAAAAAAAACAAAAACAAAAACAAAAAAAAAGAGTTGCACTTGGCTTTGTGGTCAATGTTTACTTTGTTTAAAACAAAGGAAGCATTATGGGTTTTGAGTTTCAGTTCTGAGTATGGAGTTATAATCACCTCTTAGAAGCAACAAGTTAGAAAGTGGAAATGAAGGAGGCAATTTGTAACTTTTGATCTATAACCATAGTTCTTTAAGGAGTAAATGAAGGTAGATTGTTATGTAATTTTACAGAAGAGATCAAGGGAAAGTTTAAACACTATGTTCATAATTATAGAGTGTAAAGGAAGATTTGAGATATGGGAGATGGTAAAACACCATTTTATGGCAATAAACCAATAAATAATGCCTAAAGTTAATCTCCAAACATGAAGACGGTTGGGATTGAAGATGGGCTTCTACAATTCATAATAAGTGCTCTTTTTATCTGGCACTGAGTAAGTTTCAAAAATTCTACATTGCTACAACTAGCACAAACGTTGATAGTCTTTAATTTTTTTAATCTGTGAGCCTATGTAAAACTTGGTACATTCAGTTTATTTCATTCTCCCAACACCACTACATGTCTTCTTCAAAGCATGATTTTTGTTGATCACCCAACATGCCAGTGACACTTCCATGGTTTTTGGCAAATCTTGTAATGTATGGGGGAAAGAGCCAAAGTGATCTCCAACCTTTTACAAATGTTGTTTTGATCAAAGATGGATGCCTAATTTCTAAGCTCATGCCCACTGCCCTGCACCCCTTTTCTTTAACTCTCTAATTATTGACCACTCTCCATTTAAACTCTGGATTCTGTCACTTATATATTTTTTTATTCTCCTCTCAAACTTAGGTAGTTATTATCCATATCCTTAACTTGAACCACTTCCCTATCTCACTTGCTTTTAAAATGCCACTTCTGTTTTGTGCCAGCTTTCCCCTCAGTTGACACATCATCCTTTGGTCTCTTAGTCATCGATGACGTGTGTATTTCCTTCTCTGAGTGCCTGACCTACATATAAGCATGGCCACGTGCCATCAGCCACTTAAACTTAGCTTTCCAAAAACTGAATTTATTTTTCCCTGCTCATACTCAGATATGCTTCCTCATGTCCTAAGATAACCTGGTACTTGTCATAGAGAAGGGATTTGGAAATTTAATGTTTGCTAAACTTCAACCTGCTGTGTCGTAAATGTAGACTTTGGACTCAGGAGATCTGAGCAGAGATTACAAATAAATATTTCTAATTGCTAGTGGTGTTTGATGATGTTTTAACAATTGATCCAGTACTGTGGAGATAGATCGTTAGGTAATAACTCCTACTCTACAAGCATGAAGACCTACCTCTGGCATAACAATCCAGGCATGTGTTGTAATCCCAGCCTTAGGGGAGAGAAATAGGTAGTACAGAGGGCTCACTGACCAGCAAGACTAACTATAATGAGAAGTTTTTATTCAAAGAGAGACCCTGCCTAAAGGCTGTAAGGTGGAGAGCAATAGAGACAGGCACTGAACATCCTGATACTCACAATAGTACATTCACACACACACACACACATACACACACACAAACACACAAACATGCACACACACACACACACACACACACACACACACACCTATGTATGTAAACAGATTGTTTTCCAAATAAATCATTTCTCAATTGTTAGATAAATAATTACTAGGCAAAGTGAATTATTAAAATAAGTAATATGTACTAAAAAAAAACTCAATATGAGTAAGCTATAATAAATATCTCTGCTGACACCCCATGGGAGATCTTGCCTTGGAGGAGGTGGGAATGTGGGGTAGGTTGAGGGGGAAGGCTGGGGGGCTGGAGGAAGAAGGACAGGGGAATCTGTGGTTGATATGCAAAATGAATAGAAAATCTCTTAATAAAAATAGGGGGGAAATAAATAAATATATAAATATCCATATAATATTGTATCAATAAAATAAGAAGTCATTCAATTGAATACCATCTTAAGTTAATAATCTGAAGTACAGAAAAAGTGACATTTGAGAGAAAAATGTAACTATATTCAACCAAGACAATAAAATTTTTATGCATAATGCTTTCCTGTAGCTAAGTGTCAACTTTCCATTCCATAAATGGACAAAGAACAGATATTTTCCTTAAGCATGTAGGCTTTACAAATAGGCATTGATTTGCTCCACCAAGTAAAGTAGTACTACTTTTTTGTTGCATTTCACATGCCTGAGAAGCATGGCAAGGAATAAGACATGTAAAGTATGATATGCTTCAAGGTTACAGTTTTAATGTTTTGAGCAGCTGGGCACCAGTGCATTATGGAATGAAAGCAGAGATGACTAAAGGAAGAATGAAACCATGATTGGGCCAGCATTAATCACACATCTGTGGTTGCATATTAGAGAGTCTAAGAGTCTTGGAAGCCAACCCTTTTTTTATTTTTTTTTCAAATGTTGAATGTTTTCAGGACTCACCAGACTGCAGACTATATTCCACAAAACTTTGTCTAAAATTAAAGGACACAATGAAACAGGAGAAAGACAAATTTAACAAGAACACAAAATCCAAGAGCCCCTCCACAGCATAAGTTCTCCATGGGCCCAACTTTTGATAACCGAGGCTTGCTGAGTTTCTGGCAGCTTAAATGCCAAAGAGCCATCTCTTGGGGTTAGGTATGCATCTCTAGTAAGGATGTTACAATCAAGATTATCTCACAGAATTCCAAACTTATTTTTTCCCAAGGAAATTTCCAGAAATAAAGACAGATTCTAATCTAGCTACCTTCATTATCTTACATAGAGTCTGATAGAGAAGTCACTGAAACTTCTGTGCCCCAACAGTTTGGAGGAGGAAGAAGAACAAATCCCAAATCCTTTGAAGGAGGCTACCAGAGAATATACAAGTTTGATGTCTCCATCAAAATTTAATGAATATTTTCCTCAACTATTAATCAGTTATACACAATGGCAGTGAAGAGTTGACACATAAGATCAAAATGTTATGTCATGTTGCTTCAGAAGGGTGGATGCCAGCATGCAGGTTTCTTGGCTTTAAACACTTCAAATAGGCGGCTTCTCCTCCTCCTCCTCCTCCTCCTCCTCCTCCTCCTCCTCCTCCTCCTCCTCTTCCTCCTCCTCCTTCTCCTCCTTCTCCTTCTTTTTCAATGAAAAATGGTATAGTTATTGAATGAAGAAATTTTTTGTGACAAATTGGTATTTCAGTTTAGGGTAATAGTTGATAAAACTGAATCTCTGGATAAACTATTAAAGGATTTCCTGTTATATGTAGGAAAATAGTGAAAGACTGTAGTTACTTGATACTTAAAATTTCTCAGTTAGTGATGCTTGCCATCAATCACCAATTGCAGGTCCAGTAACTGTGTGTACCCAATAAAGAGACATAGACCTTTCAGCCAGGACTCTGTCATCAGAAAAAGATAGAAAACATATCATTTGTGTTTTATTTAATGAAAGAATCATCTCAGTAACATTACCCTATGTAAAAACCTAAATTTTGTATATTGATTCTATCATCATTGCAGCGAAAATAATTTACTATTTTGGAGCCACATATGGTGGCACATGCCATTAATCCAAGCACTTGAGAGACAGAAGGAGGTGAATATCTGTGAGTTCAAAATAGGGCTGGTCAAACCAGTCCAGGACTGCGGTGGCCCTGTTTTAATAGATATAGAGATAGATATAGATAGATAAATAGAGATAGATAGAGATAGGTATTAATAGATAAATATGGATGCATAGATATAGTATACAAACTATAATATTATTGAATGTCTGCATTAAGAACACTTGCCTCCCCAAGTTTAATGTATATATGAACCATAGAAGAACTATTCCAGTTCTTGGAATAGTTATGGATTCGATACCTGTAATTCTTCTCTTCCAATAGTTTCTCAAATATTTGTGTTCTTATGCTCCTATTTGATGAGCTGAATAGTTATCTTAGCAGAATTTTATATGTGCTTACGCAAAAATAAAAGACACTTGAGTGAGGACAGCTCTAGGATTAAATGCAATCATTAGCTTTTTCCAAAGCTTCTCCTGCCTAGGCCTTAGAAACAACTTTTAGACTTTGTCCCTTAAATGAAATTGAATATGTGTTAAACTCTACCTATAAAAATTCTGTAGAACTAGTCTCCTACTGATATTCTCCTCCAGCAATCTTTGTCACTTAAGAAACTATGGTCTTCAAAGAATGGTCAAGTTTTTTGCCTCTAGATTCAAATATTAAGTAGGTTCAGATCTTAGTCAGAGGTTTAAGACTCTTTGTGCTAGGAAAAGTTACTAGACTCCACTTTCAAATGTCAACCAAGAGTGTCTTGAGTTCTTCCATAACTCAACTAGTAAAGCCTAGAGCCCATCCCACCTCATTTTACTCTGGCCTATCAAAAGAACTTCAGGTGCCTGCCCTGAAAAACTTTCTCCCAGAGTTCGGGGAAGGTGCTACAAGCAGCAAGAATTCTAATCTTAGGAATATCAAATGAATCTACTTATCTGAGGGTATATCAATAAATCTATGCACACTATGCTCTTTCAGTCCATCACTTTATTGTTCTAAGTAGCTTCAACTCTGCCCCAGATGTCTCTGCTGTTCTTTTTTCTACTGCTCCTCTAAATCTACATCTTCTTGACAGCTTCATTCTTAGCTCCTCTCTTGCCTGACTCCTTATATTCCTAGCAGGAGACTCCTTGCAATCCTCAGAAAATTTTTAAAACCCTCAAGGTCATAGCATATTCCTAGAATAGAGGACAAGGAGCCATTACCATAGTAGCACAAGGTTCCAAGGTCTCAGGACCAGAGCAGAGGGTGCAGTGACCAGTGAGACAAACTCTGAGACTTTGCTTTTTATCAGCAGACTTGGGCAAGTGAAGAATAAGGAGGCTGTTCTTCGGGTGTTTTGTATTAGAAGCCTTGGTGAGACACCTGCGACTCTGACCTTGTGCATAACTGTATAGCTTTAAATTTATGATCTATATACAAAGGCCTTTACTCAAGTTTGGACTTGCTCTGAAGTAAAAATGAGCCAACTGTGTGCAGTTTCTGTTAGACTGAGGAGAGATTATTATTTTCTGTGTTAGTCTGAGCAAAAGAACAAAGCAGACTTTAAGTGTCTACAGTTACATGGGGCAATGGATCTGGCTATGAAGCATATCCTAGTATATTTTCTATATATCAAAATGATACAGCCGAATGAAAAGCCGTCTTCCTGACCACCCACAGATATATGTGCCCATAAGACTGAGATGTAATCATGAGATTACATACACACATTTTATGAAAATGCATGGCAATGGGGAGACATTATAGCTGTAATTGCATAAGAAGTTTACAACAAGAAACAGCCAATTCCTTCAAAAGGCGATAACTCCAACATGCCTTGTGTGATGGCTTAGTCCTCTACCAGAGACCTTGGTTCTGATAGGTTGACCTTTTGAACAATAGTTGTCCCCTGCTGTATACTCCCACGGCCTTTCGCTACCAGCTGCTCTTAATACCGGCCCCATCATTTCTGTTCAAAATTCACCCTGAGCTCCTGTCATGCCTTTTCTCCACATCTCATTCTTTGCAGGATATGGTCACCTACATAAAATGCTTTATACAGTCTGATACCCATAAGCACATTAGGCCTTGGTACTCTAGTTCCTGCCTCAGCAAGGATTTACTCTTTTTATTACAGGGTGTTCCAGTGTTATTGAATATGGTGCAACAGCACACAGGATGATTTCTAGCATGGCCTAACAGTGTTTTCTATTTTTTCCTTTGTTTATAGTATAAGCAAGTGGAACAATACATGTCATTCCATAAGTTACCAGCTGACATGCGCCAGAAGATACATGACTACTATGAACACCGATACCAAGGCAAGATCTTTGATGAAGAAAATATTCTCAATGAACTTAATGATCCCCTGAGAGAGGTAAGATTTACTGTCCTTGATATGAGTGACACACTATTATCAATTATTTCTATTCTTCTAGGCAGTCCTTTAGTCTGCATTGTAACTTACTTAAAAGCATAATCAGAACTACATGCTAATACATCAGTTGTTGCCTTTATTCACCTTTTTGTTTCTTCCCTAAGAGACTTCTAATTATTTCAAAAAGAATATCAGAGAATCATTCCTTTATGACTCTTATTCCATTTAATGTATTCATGACTCTCAAAAGTACATTCTGTAGCTTCATTGTCCCCATGTTCCCAACATCCCTTTCTTTTATGCTGTCCTTCTTTTGGTTTGAATTTTTGACAGTTTATCCTTGCCTTCATACATTTTCTCGCTCATCCTTGGAAACCGGATCAGGAGATCCTAGCCTGCTTCCAGTAAATCAGCTCTTGGCATCTCACTAAGATATTTTTGCAACACCAACAGGCACTCTTTGCCATGCACCCTCTTCTCATCCCTTCCCCAAACCCTCCCCTCTGCTACCAGTCACTTCACTCCTAAACCCAAAGTGGATGCTCTTGATTCCCTCATCTAACAGGGCTTGGCTCTCAACTTCTCTTATTACCAAATCTCTTATAGATTTTCTGTGCAATGATTACATTGTGGTGTGATCATCAAGTATTTACCACACCTTGTAGCCCTGAAGAGTTATCAAAGCCATACTGGTAATGAATCCTTCTCTACACTGTTGAGAGCGCTTTGTTATTCTGCTAGCAAGACACAAACCCTGATTCGCCTGCTGAGGCTCTTTACATGGAAGCATTAACTGAAGCTCTGGGGTTTCATTCCCTGCCTCTGAACTTGTTTTCTTTCATTTATTTTATTATGCATTTTTAGTCTAGGCGTTTTAATTCAAATTCTTTTTCATGAATTTCTTTTCCTTAAAAGCTTTACGATATCCCCTGGCACCATGTAAGTTATGTAATGAAGTCATTATCTTCCATCAGTGAAACACTCAACTCTTGAAATCTTTCTGAAATTTTTAGTTATTCTTTCAGGTCACTTTGAATATAAAATTTGAGATCTATTTTAGACCCTTTTTTTTTCAACTTGTGCACATCCTATCTCTAATTTACATTCATAGTACATCTCACATGCATGCCTTACCCTCTTGCCCACTGCCACAATCTGAAATTTGCACTTCTTAGTTTTCTTTAGGCTTGAGTCTACTTTCTCTTTATTGCCCTTAAAACAACACAGACAATACTAATTTTCTTATGTACATGAGCTATCATTTCTCTGCTCAGAAAAATTTTGATCGTTAGGTTATGAGTTCAATCTTTCTGCACTCCGATTCCAGCTACCTTTGTAGTTTTCGTTTCTGCTATCGTCTTGCAAAGTGATCTGTAGCCAAGGGGAACAACTTGCTGTCTTGCATCAACATCAATGATAATAATTTCTCACTCTACATAGTATATTTTCCAGAAATGATGCTTGTCTTTTGATAATCTAGTTCCAGCAATACTTCATCACTCCCTTCTTTGATACAGGGCTAAATCTAGTATTTCTTTTCCATGAACCCAAGAGCACTTAGTTTGAAATCTTTATGTACTACTTTCCTATTGCTTTTTTATTTATCTCCTCGTTTGCCTTGCAATTTCTTTAACCACAAGTGTTCTTTTGTCTATATTTTAGTTTTTTCCCCTTTGTTAAAATTCTTCACACATTTAACATAAATTAAGCAACAAAATATTTTCATTTTAATTTTTCTCTTTTATAACCATCTCTACACTATAGTTGTTACATCCTCTAAAATTTATTTGTATTGTGAAAAGCTATAAAATGTGTGAAAGATTTCTAAAAATAAAATAAATATCAGCTATTATGTTGTTATAACTTGTTTTTTTTTTCTGCTTCTCAATAGAATTAGAATGTATAACTCTTTGGGCTTTGTAAAACATAACTCAAATGTATTTTGTGTTTTTACTATTTAAGAGAAGCATTCCATTTATTTTGTTTCTTAAACTGCCAATTGTCTTTGCTGGAACACTTTCCTTTTACTTCTTTTCATATCCAAATCTCAAGACAATTGAGTCAGTTTAAGGTTTTCAATGGTCTCAAGAAGTTCAGAGATGACCCAGGCCGGGTCACAGGACAGAGACAAAGGCACTCCAAGAAACAGTGACAGAGGCAAAGAGAAAGTTCAAAGAGAGGAAGGTAAGCTACAACTCAGACTTTAATGCACAAAGGCCAGAGAAAGGTAGGATCACAGCCTAAGATGTCATGAAATAGTGCAAAAAGCTAACAGAGCAAGTGCAAAATGTACTTTAAGAAATTTCGCCCTATGTGTTGTAGTCCATTGTAATGAAAACAAAAGACAAAAAACTCAATGTGCTGTGAAATGACTAGAGATTTTCTGGATATGATGCTCGGTGTGCTTCGCTCTTGTCATATCATGATTTATACTGATCTTCAGTGAAAAAAGAGTCCAGTATTCACTTTTATCTGTATCACCACCAACGTCCCATTTCATTACTTCTTACAATCAATTTACCACCTGGTTGTCACCATTTTTTTTTAGTTACTGAAATGCCATTTTCTCAGGTTCTTGACATCTTTTGCCTCAACTTTTAAGTGCAATAACAACTTTTTCTTGGGCTTTCCATTGGCAGCTCAAATGTAACTCGTAATTGGACTGCCACGTTGACTAACAGATGGTGTCATGCTTTTCTTAGAATTCAAACATGAATCGCATCTCCTGAAGGAAGTACAGCCTCCTTACCATGTCAAAGGAAACGATGGCAGTGCTTCTTAACCTTCCCAAATCTGTGACCCTTTAATACAGTTCCTTATGTTGTACAGACCCCCCAACTATAAAACCATTTTGTTGC
Organism: Peromyscus eremicus; assembly: GCF_949786415.1. Lineage (NCBI taxonomy): Eukaryota > Metazoa > Chordata > Mammalia > Rodentia > Cricetidae > Peromyscus > Peromyscus eremicus. Next base: position 35,103,315 of record NC_081427.1, on the reverse strand, counting down.
TACTTCATAACTGTAAGTTCGCTACTATTATGAATCATAATGTAAATATATGATATGCAGAATATCTGGCATGTGATCCCTAGAAGGGTTGCAACCCATGGGTTGAGAACCACTGCTTTATGGGCTGTTTTTATCTTTATATCTTTATGCTAATTCTTCACCATTAAGAAATTATTGATAAATTTCTTTTAAAAAGTTCTGATTGTCTCTTTCTTTTTTTCATGCTGTTCTTTCCTACTCATTTTAGTTTTACTTGCATTGGTTATTCTTATCAGACATTGCGTTCTCCATACATTTTATCATTACTACTTTGTCTCCGTACAGTGATTATCATTTGTGATTGTATTGTCTCTTTTATGCCTGCAAGGATTTTGAGACTAGAACCTGTGCCACAATTACATTTGTATCTCCAATGATGAGTATGTACCAGTAATTCATAGAATGATTACGGAGTTAGATGATCTTTATTATAATTGTGAATAAAAACTAGATTCGGAATCATGCCTGCTTGATAAAATTAGATTTCCTAGAAACGGAAGCATTTGCCATCCTTATAAAATGGAAACGTTTTTTTCCCTCTGACATTAGAATAACACAAAAAGCTGTTCTTAATGTTGTAATGAGTATTTGAAGGATAAGTGGAAGAGGATAAGCGTGGAGAAACAATAACTGTCCTAGTTAGCCTGACACATCAATTTGACAGATTAGGGTCATCTGAGAGGAAAACTTCCATTGAGGAATTGTCTACATCAGACAAGCCTGTGGGCATGACTGTTGGCATTTGTCTTGTCAAATGATATAAGCTGACCATGTCCACTGTGGGAAGTCACATCCCTATGCAAATATTCCTTAGCATGAGCCTGGGCGTGAGCCAACAAGCCACATTTCTTCAAGTATCTGCTTGAATTCCCTGAATGATGGGCTGTGACTTGAAAGTACAAACCAAATAAACCCTTTTGTCCCCAAGTCCCTTTTAGGTCAGAGTATTTTATCATAACCATAGAAATCAAACTAGAACAATAGCATTAGTCATTACTGAAATAAAATTTGAATCTAAAACAATGTTCAGTCATAGCAGAAATTAGGTGATTTATCTTTGCCGTATGTTAGAGACTACTTGCTGAAACCTTTAACAAATAATTGGCTCATGCATATTGCTCAAGTCTCGATATTAATGTTAATTTATCAAAGAATCCTTCCCAGGGCAATTCATCCAGATCAACTCCTCTGTAACTACTCTCCTTCACATTTGTTATGTGCACATCATGTGCCTTGCTTTCTCTTAATGTTTACATGTGTGCTCTCTGTTCTGTCACACAATGAGTTTTCGAAAAAGGACCTTGTCTTTCTTGATTCCCTCACCTTCCCTAATCCTACACATAACTTATATTAATTAATTATTCAGTAAATGCGTACAAATAAATATGGATCACATACCTGGCAACTCATCTCAGAGAATCATTGATTGTCAGTGTAGCTGGAGAATTTTGTCTATAAGACAGTGGCATTTGGAGGAGTGAGAACAGCACTTCTTGGCATGGCGAGCTTCATTCTTACAGCTTAGTATCATTGTATATTTTTCTATGGCCAATATACTCTTCCTCGCTATTTGCAAAAATATGCTACTGTGTGTATTCTTTTGTAATTGTGTTGCAATATATGCACAGTATGACAGGTAGTTCTGTTTTATTTGCAGCCATTTTATATTCTAACTTTCAGTGTGCTGTGGGTTAGTTGTTTAACAGAGTTAAGGAATAGGAGAAGGGAGTGACTGTCAATGGAGCACATTAGGGAAGGTATATGAATATTTTCTGGGGACCAGCTTCAGCAGTTTCGGGGGGTCTGAAGGATGGGATACCTGGAAGGCTCAATAATGACTCAGAGACAATGTTCGTGCGAGCTGACAGGTCACTTGGGGCTTCTGCAGTTGCTAAGTTTCTTTTGCTTCCCCTGGCTTCTCTTAGCTTCTCTTAGCTTTTCTTAGCTTCTCTTAGCTTTTCTAACTTCTCTTAGTTTCTCTTAGCTTTTCTAACTTCTCTTAGCTTCTCTTAGTTTTTCTTAGTTTCTCTTAGCTTCTCTAACTTCTCTTAGCTTTTGAACAGCTTCTTTAGCTTCTGCTATTGCCCTGGTAACCTCAGTCTTTTATTATCATAAGTAAAGGGGGAACAGAAAGAAAAGGGGAAATCACCCAATACAGAATGTTCTCATGATTCCAAAGGTTATTCTTAGAAAATCACCAATATATTCTTCATCATCTTTTACCAAACACAGAAACTATCCCAGACTTAACACCAAAGCAAGCATAATCTATTTTTATTATTAATGATTATACAATCTTTTGAGCACTTGACCCAAAGGCTAGCAACATGCAATTTCACAAAAAAAAGTAAAAATAAGAACAGTGGTCAATGTACCAGACAGTCATTTCCTTCTGACACAGTCAGCTCCAACCTCAAGACCCCTGTAGCTGCCTAAGTTCCTCCTCAGCCCTCTGCAAACACTAAACCCCATGACTGGTGGGCTACAATGACCTCAGACAAGAAATCTGTCCCTGCAAGTCGGCAACTTCTGTCCTTCTATATCCCAACAATTCCAAGGAAGACCTAATCTAATTTTAGAGCTCCTGTGATAGGAAGCTCACCTTTCTTGGCAGCTCTTTTCAATCTAGGAACCCAATAAAACTTGTAGCAATCACCCCATCAATTGTCACATTATCTCAACACTCCTTCAGGAGGAATAAAAAAAAATCTGAATTAAAGTTGTGTCTCCCTTTCTTGGTAGAGGCCACTGTTTTCCTCCTATTCTAGGTTCCCACACTTTCAGTTTGTCATCCCATCTATATGTTACTCCATCCATAGTCTTCAGCCAACACCCCTTAGGGTCTCAAGTTTTACACAATGTCCTTGGAATATCCTCAAAAACTGCATTATTCATCATGGCCAATTTAAGTCCAATGTGTTGATACACATCATACCATGTGCTATAGTTGACCACACATTCGGTACAGTTTATCCACGACTAAAAAGCTTCTCCAGGCTGCAGGTTCTTTTCCATGAACTACATAACTGCTTTAACCCCAGCCTGGGTGATCATCTCTGTATAATTTCCTGTGAAATTTACTCCTCTCCTTTCCTGCATCACAGAAATCACCGTTGATCTAGGGACACAGAACATGAAGATCAGATAGAAGAAAAAGACTAGTATTACAAGAAGTATTTATATGGAGGAGGACATGACATGTGCACGCCATAAAGCATGATCTTGGGACACATAGGCATTTCTGCCTTGGCCCTCTAGAGGCATGCTAAGCAGAAGATCCAGAGGGGAACACACGGAGGGTTGATGGTCCACAATCTCGAGTCCCCTATTCTCCAATCTCTGCTGGTAGCACGTCAGCCATTTTATATGCCATCTCTGGCAAATATTCTTTCTGCTCACTGTAAGCCAGTAGCATTCATGAAATACATGGAAGATATTATATCACTCTTCCACCAAAGTCAGATGATGTAACTGAAAGTTTGATTGTTAACTTTACTATGACAATATAATGTTTGTGGATGATATTACTGTCCTTATTAAAGAGGTTTCATACACTTCTTTTTCATACTGTTATATGGCCACATGCTTAAAAGATGTCTGTGTATAGGCAAGAGTACCCTAACCAAACTCAAACTGCTAGTACTTTAATATTAGACTTTTCACACTTTAGAGCTTGGTAAATAAATTTATACTGTTTTTAAGCCAGGAAGTCTGTGATGTTTCTGTCCACAGCAGCCCAAATTAACTACTCTAAACTAATCACCATGCAACTCTGCACAGAAAATGCTCAATGAATCATCAAGCAATTGTTGCTGATTGGCCCACCCAAATCCAGGTAGTGACACATCCAGAACATTGGAGATTCACAGAGGAAGAGGTTCTTGTCAGTTCAGCACTGGCTAAGCCTCAGAACCTGAACTCTGAGATCTAACAAAATCTTCCCTGTTGTGGGAATGAAGTGATTACAAATGTGTCTTAAAATCTCCCTTCATTTCTCTGTGAGCTAACATAGTGTGGCTCAAAGTAGAAGAACAAGTACAATTTTCTAAGAAAAGTTCTTTAAGATGGTACCCAGAAAATTACTATCTTAAATCAGGAAATTTATATTATGATGTATTCACCATTTCTCCTGCCTATAATCTTGGTGCTTTGCGGGTATGCCTAGTCAAAATTATATGCTTGCTGACTTAGGAATCTGTGAGCTAGGGGCACCTCCACACCCTCCCAGATATCCAGACATATGCTGGCTTTCTTTGTCTTAGATAGTCTTAATCCTTTGTTGGCACTTGTAATTATATGTGCTTTTCCCTCTCTGTAAGAAATAGTGAATGAACACAAGCTTCTGACAGGCAGATTAGGACCATGATCGACAGTACAGTATCATACCACTAGCCAACACTAACTAAACGGGTGGTTTCAAGCTATTTCTTAATTAATTTGCCATTTCTTTCCTCATGTTTAAATGCAGAGGTTGAAAATATTAACTACATCATAGGGTGCTGTTAAAACTAAGAAGTTTTACCTTCTTAGTAAAAGATGAGGAAAGTGCCCAGTACATAGCAAACATATTTTTTTAAGTATTAAATAGTCAAGTAATTCAGTGCAGACTAGCCTATCATTGTAGCCTTAATGGCTTTTATAGTTCAGTGAAAGACATATTTGAAAAACATCAAGTATAACTAACTATATGTAAGGCACTGAAAAGCGATTCAAAGTATTAAGACAACATGCAGGAGACACTGAACTAGACCTTACTGTATGTCCCATTTCTTTTGGAAGTTATTCAAACAATCTGCTAATAGCTCTCCCTTCATTTCAGCTTGCAGCTCTCTGGAGGCAACGCTCCGAGCATCAAAACTTGACACTGAAATATTAAGATCATAAGACTGACGTGTACTTTAGTAAATTCCAGCAGTATATTTAAAAATGAAACTTGATTAGAAATATTCAGTGAACTCTAACCCTTGCTTATGAGTGCTTGTTGGAATGCATATGAAGAAGAAGAAGAAGAAGAAGAAGAAGAAGAAGAAGAAGAAGAAGAAGAAGAAGAAGAAGAAGAAGAAGAAGAAGAAGAAGGTCTATTTTTGGCATGATTGGTCTTACCCTGATTTCATTGGAGCAGAATGGCAAACCTAACACTCAAGAAAGAGGCTAATGCCCTTCTAAGCCAGTCTCCAAAGTTCAGAACAGATCTATTTTTAAATAATGATGTGTGAGGAGCTGAGGGCTGAAAATAGGTGCAGATCATGTGCCCCAGGAGATTTTTCAAACATCAGTATATTTCATTCTCGTAAGACATGAAATGGACTGAGCGTATTAGCCTGGCCTCTGACCTTTAATTTGTAAGATGGGTTTGTTACACTAGAAGGCAAAATTAGTGTGAATACTTGGTGTAATATTGAATCACTTTTAACAGTCTACACTTGAGCACCTAAAATATATTTTAAATTACATTTTGTTAAAATTAACCAAGTAGGCTAGATGCATTGCATTGTAAAGCTATGCCTGCCTCCCAAAGTTATCATGTATTTATGTAACAGGCACAAGTAACAAAAGATGAGATAAAGAATATGGACGTGATCTCCCAGAGGTTATAATTCCAAATGACATTAACCAAGAACTTTTCACTGTTGTTTTTTATTGTCTTGTTTGTGTTTGTGTTTTCACCATGCATCTCTAGGTCCTATCAAGGAGATGGAAAACACTTGCACTGATTTTTTTTCCTAATGTGTACAAGGTATTGACCCCAACTTGACTGGAAAGACAAATTAAGAGATGCAGTAATGCAGTTTTCAGTCTCAAAGGAAGTGCTACCTGTATACTGGAAGAGACAAAAAAATATATATAGAAGAATGAAAAGAACAAGAAGTAAAAGCAAGAAACCATTAAGAGAAACCTTGGAGATGCAGGAAATCACCCATAGTTAATTGCTAGAGCGAGGCTACATAGACAAAAATAGCTGACAAGAATAAGTACATTCACCAAGGCCAAGAGCACACAGTAGAGGCCTCAGAGGAAAAGGGTTGCTCTGGATGTGGAAGCAAATGCAGAATGTGAGTAGAGAAGGAAGGTAAAAGATGGAGTTCAGGGAAAGGAAACATGGTAAACCAAGGAGAAGCTTATACTAAATCAGCTTTCTATTTAGTGTTTCTTTGGTCCAAGGAGGAAGGAAACAAATTATTGAAAGAGGAACTTTTCATTCAATAGTCATTTAAAATGTAATAAAATATAAAGTTTTAAAAAAATGATTACAATTTTTTTCTGTTGAGGAAACCTGTGCTTTTCATCATAACTAAAATAGTGGTGAAAATTATGTTGCATCATCTTTGGAAAAAATGGTTGAAAATAGGACTCAAACTAAAATAATGAAGATAATTAAAGAACAAAGTTAAGAGTATCCGTGATTATTGCTAAGAAGTCAGTGTACTGAGCAGTTTTTAGTAACATAATTAAGATAGAAGAAAAACTGAGCTATGAAAAGAATACATTTTAAAGACATTATATTAATTCAGTGTGTATCTTTGTGTGTGTATGTGTGTGGGGAGAGTCTGTATGTGGAAACCAGAGATCAAGTTGCAGGAGTTTTCTTTTTCTTTCTGTCTTGTGGGTCCCAGGGATTGAATTCAGACCACAGTTTTTAGTAACAGGTGCCTTTGTTCACTGAGCCCTGTCACTGGCCCAAAAGCAAACGTTTTGTATCAAGGTTCTACACTGGGCTAAAGGCAAATCTTTTTATTTCCATACTTTCAATTAGAACTATCAAATGAGAATATCTTTGGTATTTTTTTTTAGCTTACACAAAGCATATTTGTATTTTTTAAAAATAGCACCTCAAATGTATACGTGAGCTACAGAGCTTCTTGTTGTTAAGTCGTGAGACCAGTTAAGGATTCTCCTGTGAATGTTCTCAGCTTTTGAAGATTACCTTGGCATCTGTGGAGCAAGGTGATTATCTTAGTGCCTTTTCTGTTACGGTCACAAAATACCTGATAAAAGCAACTTGAGGATGTAAGGGTTTGTTATGGCTTACAGTTCAGAGGGCACAGCTCACCATGACAGAAAAGAAACAGCAGCAGGCCAAGAATGTAGATGGTGGCAGGAGCAGAAGCCTGCTTAGTCACACTGAATCTACATTCAGGAAGTAAAGAGAGAACGGGAAGTGGGGTCAGGATACAAAGTGTCAAGGCCTGACCCAAGCAACCTATTTTCTCCAACAAAGCTCTACCTCCGAACACAACTTTCTCAAGTGGTATGACCTGCTAGGGACCGAGTGCTCAAAGAGTATGTCAAGTGTTTGAGAAGCTTTACATTTAATATCACTTTATCCAATAAACAAACTATTGCCACTATGTGATGGCATGCTGAGGTAGATAAATGTCTAATGACTGTGACTTGAGACTGCAAAAGTGACAGAGAGCCACTAATACTTGGAAAGATCTAAGCTCTACTCTATCAGTATTCTGATATGATGTATACATTTAAAGTCAGATGTCACAAGGCTGATAAGACTGGATCACTGTGACCTGGAACCTTTGAAATCCTCAGAGTCCTTTAATACTGAGAATTTAAACATCATTTCCCCTACCCTAGTAATGCACATAATTTATGTGTTTACAGCATTTATTTATGATTGCAAAGTATGAAAAATAAATGTTTTATAGAGAAGAGACAAAACGTTTTGTTCCTTTGGCAAGCTCCATATGAATATGTATGTGTTTAAATTATCATGATTTATGAAAAGAAAACACTCAGAAAAGTGCTCAGGCTGACAGAAAGTGGTCAATGATATGATTTTTGTAATTATAACAGATATTGGAAGTCTCATTCCTGTTATTACATGTTTAAATGTTGTAATCTCCCAATGTGAATTCTATAGCTGACCTGACAGCAAACTGAGCCATAATTTAGACAGTTACAAAGATGAGGAGCAGGGAAATCTAGAGAAATTGAAGAATAATATCTCAAAACCTAATTTTTTAAAAGTATAAGTACCAGATATACGGCTTAAATTGCAATCACAGAATTTTAATTATTCTTTTTCAAAGTGAGCCAATGAATGTTCACAGGGAACAAGACATAAGGGCCCATAAAATAAAAACTCAGCCTTTTATGGGAAAGGCTTCACAATAAATTTTGAACTTTAGAAATAATATAAGTGAAAAATAATACATTCTGTTGAGAAAGGAAAAAAATCCCCATGTATAGGTTAACTTGAGGAAAAATATATTTTAAACTAATTTCAAGAAAACAAAACCACATTAGTGGTCCAAAACACTAAAGAACAGCAAACAACAGGACCAAAGAGAACTTTTTGATTTTACAGTATAATTGCAAAACATTATATTTAGTAATAAGAATTGCTTCCACAGTCGTTTTACTGAATTAAAAAATTTAAATGTCACAATAATTATATGTTATAAATTATTAAAGGGTTGTTTCAAATGTAACATTTTGTTCTAATATGGGATTATCATTGCCTTATAGTAATATGCACACATATATTTGTACATGTATGTATTATATACCACATTTGCATGAAATACATAGCATACATATATGTAAGACCTTATTAAAATCTCTTTCTTCAAACAAAATACATTTTAAAATTTTTAGCAGACTTGGAATTTATCTGCTAGTTATTTATTTAACTTTAAGTAAACTCAATTCCTTAAGGCAAAATGATGTAACATTTGTACTTAACGATGAGACAAATGGACTAGATTCTGGAACATTAAAAAGAAATCACAGAATAAGTACTAATACAACACAAAGTTAGTCAATATTTAATAGTTTTGTAACAATGTTGAGTTCAAAGATAGAAAATGTCTCATGGTGAGGATTGGAAACACCTGGGAAAGTTGAGTGAGGTATATTTAAGATCATTTTATATAATATTGAAATACTTTGTGGATTTAAAATCATTCCCAAGTAAATTTTTGATTTAAAAACCTATATATGTCATAAGAAAAGAATGACCCCTGCTCTCTTGCCTAGAATCCTCTTGATTGTGGCCACTTTTAAATTCAAGTTAATGATAACAGTCTCTCATGGTTATTGCAAATATTAAATAAGATGACAATGTTTTGAAGATTACAAATTTAAGTTACTCATCATGGGTTAATTATTATTTCTGTCTTAATTCTTGCTTGATGACAGGTACCTTAAAGATTTAAATTATTTTATAAATATAAATATTTGTATTTTATATTAATGATTCTACACTGGAACACAAATGGAGTATTTCTTTTACTTTTTGAAATATGTTTCTCATGTGTATAAGTACATTGCACAAGTCACAGCAGATATAATTTACTTTATAACCATTTTATAAGCTTCTCAGGGACCATTCTCCTTACACAATAATGCCTGTTTAAGACTGCTTTTTCTTACTTTGGGTTAACTAGGGAAGCCAGAAATAGGGAGAGCAAATACAGCAACTTGCGTTATAATGAGAGAAAGACCCAGTTAAGCATTACCAACTTCTACCACCAGTCTGTCTCTAAGTAACTATTTCCAAGACTGATTCTAATCTGTGTAGTAGTCAAACTCATAGTTTGCTGTGGTTAGTTGAAGGGGACTAGGAAAAATTCTTTCTTAAATTGGTTAGATAGTTTTAATTATGATGAAAACATTTCAGGTGCAAGTAGTGGAGATAATTAAAATTTTAATTTATACTTGTAAACTTTATACTTCTGAATGATTAAATCTATAAATATTATGCTATGCACACCTACCAGGTTTTCAATATGCTCTCATAATTATGGCATCAGTCCTACATCTCTAATCCTGATTTTCAGAGCCATTGTCAACTGTCTGATTGTGCACATTGTCATGTGCACCTGTTTTCAGAATGCCAAATGCTTCACATTGACTGTACCAAAGCAACATATTCTTCATCTACCTGAGTATCTATTTGGAGTTCATTTCTCCCCAAACTGAAGACCTCACAAGGACTCAAAGCATCCAGACGTTTCATGTCTGTTCAGATTCATTATCGCTGGATTGCTTGTAAGCCCCACATGCAAGGAGCAGCGATCCTGCAGTATTGGTTCAGACCTGCAGAAAGGGCAACCACATTCTTGTCAAGCTTACACGAACCTTACCGACTGTGTTTATAGGCTTCCATGACAAGACATAAAAAGCTAGATAGCTTAAATAATAGAGGCATTTACATACAGTTCTGGAAGCCGGGCGGTCAAGGCTGAAATGCTAGCAGGTTTCGTTTGAGGCTACTCTCATAAAGATATCAGTATTTTGACTTGACTTTGACTCTATCAACTTTTAAATGTATTTTCTCGTAATGCATTTGTAAGCGCTAGTATATAAATGTTGGAGGAACACGACTCAGTCTATAACACTGAACAACACATACAGTACTAATAAAATCCTAACTGATGTAAGTGGTATGTCAGTGTTTGACTCACTTCTTGAAGACTGTTAATCTAGCAATTAACAGTATAGCTAGGTTTTCAAGAAGATGCTTTAAAGGAAAATACTAGAGTCCACAATATTTATGAGAAATTACTGTCTAGTTTTCCTGTCTACTCATTGAGTTTTAAATGTATAATATGATTAACACAAAATGGAACACTGGTTTTATAAAGAATGGCAAGGAGGGTCACATTGTTATGTGGGAAATGGTCTGTCATAAAAAATACAACAAAAGAATCAAACAGAAAATGTGCATTACGACTGCAGCTATGTTGAGGCAAATAGATTTTCGTTTTTTACAGAAACTAAAATAAAACTAATTTGCTAATAAAACATATAACGGGCTAGTCTCAATGCAATGGAAATCAAATAAAGTTAATATTGGGAAACTGTATACACTTGTTAGTCACTCCTGTTCTATCTGTAACTCTTTTAATTCCAACCATTTAAATTTTAAAGATAAATATTTCTTACCCTTATAGTTTATTGCATAATATTTGACACTCAAATTATTTATCACTTGTAATAAAAGCTTTCTTAAAAGGCAGAAGAGAATGTCCCAGTTAGAGAAAGAGCCTGTAAATATTCCATCTTAGAGACATAGAAATCACAGGAAATGTTTTCAAGAAGTGAGAGCAGGTTCTTAACTTGTCATTCAATGTCTACATATGCTTTCAAAGCTTTTCTAAAGCAATAATGTCTTCTTGTATAGGGTGATTTTCTTATATACTTAATTAAACATCTTGCAGTTTTGGAGTCAAACCATCAAATGAATGTTAGTCGAGATTGTGAAAGAAGAAAAAGTTTTCTTTCAAAGTAACTGCCAATCCTTTCTTTTATGTTAATGGAACGTAAACGTAAATCACAGTTCACTTCAACTTTATTCTATCAGTAAAGAAACTTTATTGTGTCTTATAATTTATCTCTTGATTTTCGACCAAACTATTTTTATTATTTATAATTAACTTATGTTGAATACATGCATACATAACTTCCTCCCTCAAGCCTACATTTAGGCTTCCGGGTACTCACTTATTTTAGGAAGCATACTTGACTATGTAAGTAGAGACTTTGAGTCATATCCCCTAAGGTTTAGATTCAGATTCTGTAAATCTGGATTGGAGCCTAGTAGACTATGTTTTAGAAAAATTACATAAATACATCTGTGGGGCTACTGACTCCCTCTAAAGAATACAAGGGATAGATAATGTCATACTTGACAGGTCATTCAAGATCCTTCTTCTCAATTGGTGTCTGTCAGCCTGAGCATCATGCCTTATATGAGGGCCGTACCTGTCAATGATCCTTAGTGTGTTCTGTTGATGCTTAAGCATTTTAAAGTTATGTCTACCAGTTCTACCAGTTCAACCCATTGATCTTCTCTGTTCTAAATGTCATGTTGGACAATTCAGCTTTCTTTGCAACTCTCCTAGGGATTAAGGACTGCTCATAGGCTGCAGGTACATGGAATATCCCAGCAACCCTTAACACAATATTGAAATGTTTTTATTCTTTTTTCTTTAAATTTTTAATATTCATTACTATCACATGATGCCTCGGATTCTTCAAGTAATGATCTCATGGCAAATGAAATCCTTAGAAGTAAGGTCACTTAAAATTAACTTTGCTTAGCCATTTCAATATATTTGTTTATTCTTCTTGGAGTCTGAGGATCTAAATCTCATTTCCCATGGCTCAAACTAAACCATGATTCAGCATTAGTTTATAGAAATTAAATATTGTGTCACCAACAGGGGAAGTCTCAATGATAGAGAGAACAATATGAGACCTCTACAGAGTGCTCAAACAAAGAATTGGGAAGCTTTATGAAAGGGCCGAAGCACATACTCAAGTGGAAGAGGAAAGCCTCAGAGGGATTTGGGATACATCCTTAACGGACATGTTTTAAAAAAGTGAATATTTGCTGCTTTTGCGGAGGCATCCAGTTTAGTTCACAGCACCCATTTGGCAGTCTGTAACTACAATTTCAGCAATTCTGACATACTTTTCTGCTTTCTGTGGGCACTGCTCACGGGTGGCTCGTATGTGTGTATGCAGAGAAAACATTCATGCACACAAACTTTTTTAAACTAAAGAAGGGGCAAATTATTCATGACTTAAGGTAGAAAAAGGTCAGAGATTCTAGGAATGGATTGGACTTTTCCTAGAATATGGTTACTGTTTGTCCTTTTCTGCCCTTGTATGGAAAATTAGGATGTGGTATTACAGATACACAGCATTAGCAGGGAAATCTACAAAGCTGATGATATGGAGATGCCAGTACAGAAGGAAGTAAAGGATAGTTAGCAGCAATGTTACCTATCCAATTCAGTTTCATCTGGTTTTCAGTAGTCACGTTTTTACTGAGATGTCACTTGTCATCCTCCTATAATACAGGTATGTGGTTGTTTCAACTCAAAGTTACCGTACAGCTCATTACTGTTCCCATATGGCTCTCTGATCTACCTCGCTTGTACTTCATGTTTATCTTGCAGAATATTTCACTGAAAGTTCAAATGTCTAGAAATGCATCAGACCATTTCCTTTTAAAGTAGGGCATCAGGTACTTTGTAATTCTCTTCACTGTCTATTGAAAATGCAATATGAATCATAAGTCACTTTAAATTTCCCAATAGTTACATTAATGATGAAAATAAATGTAAAATTATACACAATATGTTCATTTAAAATGAGATTTCAGATGCAATCTATATAAAATCATCATTAAAGTAAGAGTTTTTGTTTCTTAATGTCTACAGTACACAGTCTGGAACACATTTTTGTTTTCATAACACATCTTGATTTTGATGCCAGATTTTCCTCAGAAACAACCTATATGCAGATTTCATATTCTTCACAGCTGAAAGAGTGTGTTTGCCTGGCCAAGTTCTCCCAGATATGTTTTTTTCTAAATAACTAAACTGACAGGTTTTGAACTTTAAACTGAAATTGATTAGAATTCAGTAAACTGAGAATTCAATTTATCCGTCACACTAGCCACATTTCAGGGGTTCATGAACTCCATTTGTCTGGTGACCCCCATGGTAGGCAACGGAGCTCTGAGAATGACCACATATTTCTTTAAAAACTGGCTTCATTTCCTGAATTGTATGTGATTTTTTTGTTGAATTGCCTTTTTGAGACCTCTTTGGCTCATCTCTATGATTCTGTTAATGATCTAACTGTTCATTGGGTTTTTAATTATAGTTAAATGAGAAAACACAGTATTCAGAAAACATCGTGTGTCATCATCACTGTGAGAACAGAGCACACTTGATAAGCTGTAAACCAGTGGTTCTTACACTCTTTCTAATAGTAGTCCCTTTGAAAAACTACTAAAAGCCACCATCTAGTCCTATAAGGAACTTAACAGTGTTTTACATAGGGTTTCTGTTGCTGTGATGAACCACCACGACCAAAAGGCAAATTGGGGAGGAAAGGGTTTATTTGGCTTACACTTCCATGTCACTGCTACTGAAGGAAGTCAGGACAGGAACTCAAACAGGTCTGGAACCTTGAGGCAGAAGCTGATGAAGAGACCATGGAGGGGTGCCATTTATTAGCTTGCTCAGCTTGCTTTCTCTTTCTCTCTCTCTCTCTCTCTCTCTCTCTCTCTCTCTCTCTCTCTCTCTCTCTCTCTATATATATATATATATATATATATATATATATATAATTTATATTAATTTAATATATATTTAATTTTATATATCAGCCGTGGATTCTCCTGTCCTTCCTCCTCCCGCCCCCCCATCCTCCCCCCAGCCCACCCCCCATTCCCATCTCCTCCAGGGCAAGGACTCCCCCTGGGGATTCAGCTCAGCCTGATAGATTCAGTCAAGGCAGGTCCAGTCCCCTCCTCCCTTCACCCAGGCTGAACAAAGTGTCCCTAAAGGCCCCAGGCTCCAAACAGCCAGCTCATGCACTAAGGACAGGTCCCAGTCCCACTGCCTGGGGACCTCCCAAACAGTTCAAGTTAATCGACTGTCTCACTTATCCAGAGGGCCTGATCCAGTTGGGGGCTCCTCAGCTATTGGTTCATAGTTCATGTGTTTCCACTAGTTTGGCTATTTGTCCCTGTGCTTTTTCCAATCATAGTCTCAACAACTCTTGCTCATATAATCTCTCCTCTTTCTCACCAATTGGACACCTAGAGCTCCACCTGGGGCCTGGCCGTGGAGGATCACCAGCCCAGGGAGTATCCATACCCTCAATGGCCTGGGCCCTCCTCCATTGATCACTAATATAGAAAATGCCCTACAAGCTTGTCGGATTACAGCCCAATTTTAAGGAGCTGTTTTCCCAATTGAGATTCCCTCCTTTCAGATGACTATATATAGTTGTGTCAAAGTGACATAAAAGTAGCAAGCACACGTAGGCTACTTATGTTTGTATTTATCCTTAGCAGGGTCAGGGCAGTCACCTGTAGCCTGTTTCCTCACAATCCATACTTCTTTATTATTTAATTAAAACATGTCATCTCTCCCCTCCCTCTTCATTGTTCTACCCCTCCCATATTGCATCCCCCTACCAAGTTCATGGTGGCCTCTTCTTTAGCCAATGTTGCTGCATATACATGTACATGCATCAATACAGGAATATATCCTGCTGTGTCTGCTCAGAACTGCTTGCATGTGGAAGTTTCTAGGGCTGCATTTCTTGAGTGCTTACATTTTGTAGATAGGCAGACATGGATGCCCAGTGCTTCACACAGCAGTATACCACTGGATTTTTAAAAGAAATAAACTCTTGTCGGCCTGTGTTCTTGCTCACTGAAATCATTCTGAATCACTAGCTACGTTTCGTGACATTTGCTTTCTCCTGCTCTGAAATCTATGCCAGTTTCGCGGTGAAAAACAGGAAATGCTTCCTGTTTACCCAACATAGAAATGATCCTATAAGACAAAATTAACTTAACACATGGAATAAATTTTTCTCTTAGTTTTCAAAAAATATTTTGCTTAAATGTATTAGAGCAGCCCAAGGCATACTTTGAACCTCACATATAAAATGCGTGTCAGTTTTTTTGGTAAATATATTATTAAATATAATTATGAATTTAAAAAATACCTCAATAATAAATGAATCATCATTAAATATTCTGTCAAGAAGATATGTATACTACATAAAATATATTCAAAGTAGTCAAAATTAAATAGTCTGAAAGAGGCATTTAAGAAAAATAAAAGGATGATAGTGCAATGTATAAAACTGGGAAGAACTCATGCTAAAAGTGATTTTCATTTTTCATCCTAATGCTCAGACAATTGCAGAATATGAAGGTTTAGACTGTGTGGGTGTCTAGTTTTTGTGACTTTGATCTAGGTGACCAAGTGGAGCTGAATAAACTGGCTAATGTCATGAATATGCTTTGATCTTGTGAACTGGGCTATGACTCCCCTCTCCTCATGTCTGTTCTCTCCTGTATGTGTGGAAATATAAAAAAAAAAATTCAATTCATTCTTGAATTATTTTCTCCTAGCAAAAAAAGTAAAGCACTGTATATCAGTGGGTAATTAATGAATCTTGTTACTCTCCCTTTTTTCTGCATCCCTAAATTGCACTCAAATTAAATTATAATATCCCTTCTGGGATTTTACAAAAAGAGACAGATATATCTACTATTGAAGAAAAAATAAACGAAATAGTTTTTAAAGCAAGAAATAAGAAGTCACTGACAAGGCATGAAGGTGTTTGGTTTAGTCGCAGTGGACTTTATGGTACAAGACTCGACTATACCCTGTTCCTACTCCTCTAACCAGCAACAAAAACAGCAGTCTCCCTCTCTTTCTTATAGATCTTCTTTTTACAGTTCAGAGAACTCAAATACAACTCCCCTATAGTAAGTAGGATAGGTAAGTTGTAAAAAATAGCAAGATATTAATTGCAAATTGTGTTTTTAAACCTGTGGCAAACTGGAACACACTTTTTGTCACTTACAGAAGCAATTGTACGCAGGGTTTAGAAAGCATTGTTCTCGGAGAAAGAGAAGTCTGATGACTAACCATTGGTTTGCCTTCTCTGTAATCAAATGTCCATAAAAAACTCCCCAAATACCTGCATTCAAGACCAGTTTCAGGTTGTCTTTTAACTTCATAGTTTATGGTTATTCCAGATGCTAATGGTAACAGTGGCTATTTAGAAACCATCAAAAACCTTAAACTATTGAAATGCCAAGCCAGTAATCCAGGCATCTGGCACTTAAACCATATTTCCTCCTCTTACAAGAGTGTGGTCAGTACACAATTCTTACTATCTTCTATTTCAGCAAGAATAACATGAAACAGGTTTGTTGTGATAAAAAGTAACTTTTTGTATAGTATTGAGGAGACTTGAAACCCAGTACCTTAATTATTTTTCAGTTACTGTGATGTGATATCATGACAAAGGTAACTTATAAAAGAAAGCAGTTCATTTGGGGACAGAGAGTTCAAGAGGATTAGATTCTGTGACCATGATAGTGGCGAGCATGGCAGCAGACAGGCAATCATGGTGCTGGAACAGAAGATGAGAGTTTACTTTACACGTAGAGACAATAATTACTAGGCAGGGAGAGAGAGAGAGAGAGAGAGAGAGAGAGAGAGAGAGAGAGAGAGAGAGAGAGAGAGAGAGAGAGAGAGAGAGAATTGGGAATGACATGGGCTTTTGAAATCTCAAAAACCAATCCTAGTAGCACACTTACTTCAATAAGGCCATGCCTTCCAATCCTTCCCAAACAGTTCCACTAATTGGAGACCAAGCATTCAAATTTATGAGCTTATAGAGGCCATTCTCATTCAAACCACCATACTCAGCAAGAACATTAATTCTCAAAAATGAAATTATCCACCTTAAAATGTCCCTAAAGATGTCCAATTGATATTTTTGAGTAGTCCAGGCTACTGACTGAGAAAGAAAATGAGACAATAATGGTAGCATTCTTTAATAGAACATACTAGGTGATGAAGTTTCACTTGCTACAGATTGACCAACTGTCCTTTGCAATACTGAGAAACGTGAAGAGGTAATAATTAAGAAGTCTCTAGGTCTATGTGCCTTGTTAATGTCTCTCTAAGTTCCTAGAAGGAAGCTATCGTGTCTTCTGAACAGTATAAAAATGTAGAGCATGTTTGAGGTGGGATTTAGCAATGTTACAACAGCCTCATTTGTTAAGAGCACCCTGATTCATTTGTGCAATCATGGTAATTATATTTATAGCTATCATGCTGAAAACATTTTAGAACTATGCTGTTTAGAATAATAATAAGCATGATAGTATGCAACAGAATCAGATGTTTCGCCAAATGCAGCTTTCAACAATGATTGTTATCAATATAGAATTACATTGTGCTTTCTGTTACCATTTGGGATTATTTTAAATTGAATTGATTTTTTAATTTATGCATACAACATACAAATTATAGATGTTCATGAGATATTTAACACATCTATTTATTGTGAACTCTTCCAAATAAAGGTAAACATACCTAGTTTCTTAAAACATTTGTTTTTCTATAGCACAAACATTCAAAATTATTTATTCTAGCTTTCAGAAATGTACTGCATATTGCTCTTGCTATTGTTGTTGTCTGGTGGAATCACACACTAGAATTTCTTCATGATATCGAACCATAATTGATATCTTGAGCTCAACCTCTTATTATCACTCTTCCCTTCTCTCTAAGCTTCTATGGAATCAACTGTTTCAGAGTTCACGTCTGAAGAAACTTGTGTGGCTTGTTTCTTTCTGTGCTTATTTTGTTTTTAACATAATGGTCTCTGATAACATTCATTGCCACAAATGACAGAATTTCACCCTCTTTTTTGACTGATTCGTGTCCTATTGTATGTATTTATAAAATTTTCTTTATTCATCACCTAGAAATTTTTACAGATGCCAAGAAAAAATCAGGCAATTTTTTGAAATAACATCAAGGAATTCTGTTTTGGCCTTGGCACTAACATATTTTTCCAGATACAGCTTTCAAATGCTCTAATTTTGTTAATACTTCTATTTCATTGTGTTTTCACCTCCTATGAGGAGTGACTTCAGTTTCTATGCTTCTTAAACAAGATTACAACTCAACACAATATATATATATATATATATATATATTATAGATGTTCATGAGATATTTAACATATAGATATTTAACACATCTATTTATTGTGAACTCTTCCAAATAAAGGTAAACATACCTTTATATATATATATATATATATATATATATATATATATATATATAAACATACCATCTATAATATATATATATATATATATATATATATTCTTTGATGAAAGATAGCTTGATGCTAGGTTCTTTTATGAAGAAGCTAGAAGAAATGTCATAATGGTAACATTTCCAGTTCCAACGTTTGCAATAACACATTTACTATATCCCTGTTTTAGTATAGAAAGACACAAATATTTTTAATCAGAGCTAAAATCTGCAAAATGAAGCCAAATATGTAGATCTTCAGACTGTCTAGACAACAAATAAGAGACAGGAAAAAGATAGATGTTCTCTCTCTAGCTCCAGCTTCAGTGGGTGATTCGGAAAGATGGTTTGTTCTTGCCAAGCAGAAATCAGATTTCATCTACAATCATTCACTGGTTGCCTTTGGTAACATCTGCTCTCCATTTTTTCCACTCTAATGTGAATGATATTTAAAAAATAAAATGCAAACCGGCTACATCTGTCTTCTTCTTCTTTTATAACTCCTGCTAGTGGGTACTGGGTAGGCTGTTCGGCATCATGAAATACAGGACAAGCAGCATTGCACCTAGGAGTTATGGGACTTTAAGTTGTAATTTCAAACACAAAATAAATCAATAAGATAATACAGTTGATATTTTATTATTTAATTAATGTATTATTGAATATTTATTGTATCTCTCTGCTACACTAAGTGCTGGAATGAAACTTTAGTACATATTTAAACAAAGCTTATTACATTGGTTACGTATGTGGACTACAATTTCCATGGATTTTTACAAATGTAAATTAACCATTATACTGTATATACATGTTTTTAAGGTCAACATATACTCTTCTCCCAGATATGACTCAGTTTCCTCTTCCTGTGTGCTCACTCCTGCCACCTTTAGGAAATAGTCAACTTCAACTGCCGGAAACTGGTGGCTACAATGCCTCTTTTCGCTAACGCGGACCCCAATTTTGTGACGGCCATGC
Organism: Peromyscus eremicus; assembly: GCF_949786415.1. NCBI lineage: Eukaryota > Metazoa > Chordata > Mammalia > Rodentia > Cricetidae > Peromyscus > Peromyscus eremicus. The sequence goes on along the minus strand of NC_081427.1, from coordinate 35,083,672 downwards.
TGAGCAAGCTGAGATTTGAGGTGTTCCAGCCTGGAGACTACATCATTCGAGAAGGCGCTGTGGGGAAGAAAATGTATTTCATCCAGCATGGCGTTGCTGGCGTCATCACCAAGTCCAGTAAAGAAATGAAGCTGACAGATGGCTCTTACTTCGGAGGTTAGTAAACATTCAGGGTAAGATAAGTCAGACATTTCGGAGATGTCTGTCCCGAGGCTTTCAGAGGCCTCTCGAGTTTGTCCATTTGGGATGTGAGCTGGTATTTGAATTCTTGCAAAAGCGTTTGGAATGGATCTATATTTCAGGGTCACAAGTTCCATACAGGTGTATGTATAGTCATGTACAGTCGTACGTACACTAACGAGGGGAGAGTTGTAACCACTTTATCTGGAACCAAACAATACCGGATAAAAATAGCCAAACAGTGCATTTTTTGCCCTCAACCAAAAGTCCCCAGAGTGTTCAATGACTCTTTTCATATCAGTTACAGGGGCCTCCTGTGTTGCCCTATCAAGATTTTGAGTGTTTGTTATTTTGTGTCTACGCCTTTGTTAATATACACAAGAATTTTCTTCCTTGACTTTTTAAGGTTTTATGGGGGCAGTGAGAAAACAAGGAAAGCCAGAAGTCTTGACTTTAGATGTGTTGCTGAACGTTGCCGTCACCACTGTTGTTCACATATAATTGACAAAATTCATGGGATCCCCTAGCACTAAGCAAGGGAGAGAAGTTCATACTGTGGTTGGGCAGTAACTTATGATACTGAAAATCCTGATTATTTGGTTTGTTTCCAACAGGATTGTAGTAAAATGCATGCTTATGTTTATATACATGCACAAAACGTCCCCTTTAAGAGAACAGAATTACTGTCTAAATATTTTTTAATTTATTTATTTTAAAAAAGTTTTTTTTCATTTTACATACCAATCCAGTTCCCCTTCCCTCTCCTTCTCCTTCCCCCTACCCGCCCCCAATCCCATCCTCCATCCACTCTTCAGAGAGGGTAAGGCTTCTCTTGGGGAGTCTGGCATACCAAGTTGAGGCAGGACCAAGCCCCTGCCCCTTGTGTTAAAGCTGAGCAAGGTATCCCCACCCTAGGGAATATATTCCAAATTCCAAAGGTCACTCTGTTGAGACACAAGATCAAGTCCAGTAGAAAAATCAGTTTTCCTACTGTATGACTTAGTGATGTTGCACCTATGCCCATAAGTGAAACTTAGCTATAATTTTGCTGTTACTGTGATAATTTGTAGGATTTTCTAGGTCACTTTGGATATTAGTTTTTGCTAATCTTTTAGGCAAATAATTATAACTTAATCCAAATTTTCCTAATTCATACCTTCTCTCTGGTTTCTATCTCCTCCATAATGCCACATTGCACCTGATCAATAACATTTTCTTGTGTTCTCTTGATGAAGCTCCTTAGATTTTATGAACTGAGCAGTTTTTATGTGCTCTAGCTCTTCAGCCCCCTTGAAGTTGTTGGATAGTTCTCATCATTAGAGTGTGGTAACGTGTTTTGTGAGGAAGAGCAGGACAATGAAGCTCCATTCTCGGCTGACCATGTAACAGTCATGGAGCACCGTCTGCACAGCTTCCTGCTGCTGGTATTTGGTTCAGTCAGGGTATTCTGAGTAGAAACTTGGTTCCCTCATGTTCTTTATTTATTAACCTTTCATATCACCATGTGAAATATAATCTAATAGACTTCATTGTAGGGCTCAGATTGCTCAGATGTTTCTTCATGTGGTGTCTATGTGTCCTTAACAATGGGTTTTTATTCACTTATTCTTTGTTCAGTTTGTGTTCTGTTTTCTGTTTAGTCTGCAAAAGGCTTATGGTGAATATTTTTCTTTCAGTGTAGGGTCCTCCATATGTCCAAAGTGTCCTTCATTCAATGGTTGGATACTAGTGTTTTAAATCAAGATTTTGTTACTAAGAATGTTCATATTACTTCTCTGTCATTATATCTAAGATTACTTAGCTAAATAAAGCAATGCTACACATATCTGCTTGTGGACAGACACACGCATGCGCACACACATGTGCAAAAACACAACACTATCCAATATTTGTACATATGTTTTTTTTTTTCCTATAACCATCTGCATCTGTAGAAAAATAAAATGAGTTACTACTAATGTTTTCAAATTTAATCTATTACCACGTGGAGTAATCTGGTCCAATTCAGTTTTTTTTTAATTTAATTTTATTTTTTTTTTTGGCTTTTTAAGACAGTCTTTCTCTGTGTAGCCCTGGCTATCCTAGAACTCAGTTTTGTAAACCAGGCTGGCCTTGAACTCACAGAGATCTGCATGCCTTTTCCTCTGGAGTGCTGGGATTAAAGGCTTGTGCCACCATTCCTGGCTTCCAATTTCTATTCTTATTGGTAATTCCTCATTCACTAGCCAAGATGTCCCTCTTAAATGTGTTTTCAATTTGGGTGTACATGTATAATTATTCCATAATAGACAACTTGCAGGTCCATGAGAAACAACTTTTATCAGCTAGAGTTCAGTTGTATGTATATACTTGCCTCATTCTTATAGACTCCATGGACTTCCAAAGGCACTGAAGTCAGTATCTTATTTTTCTGTCCCTATCAGTGACACTGTTTTATTTAGTCATACTGCACTGTTTGTCACAATCTCCCTATCACCCAGTGCCTTAGGGTTCTGTTGTGGTGAAACACCATGACCAAAAGGCAAGTTGAGGAGGAGAGGGTTTATTTGGCTTACACTTCCACATCGTAGTTCATCATTAAAGGAAGCCAGGACAGGAACTCAAATAGGACAGGAACCTGGAGGCAGGAGCTGATACAGAAGCTGTGGAGGGATGCTGCTTACTGGCTTGCTCCTCTGGCTTTCTCAGCCAGCTTTCTTATAGAACACAGGACCACCAGCCCAGGGGTGGCACCACCCACAATGGGCTGGGCCATAACTGATCAATCACTAATTAAGAAAATGCTCTACTGACTGGCCCCCTGAATTTATAGGGGGCATTTTCTCAGTCTAGAATTCTTCCTATCAGATGACTATAGTTTGTGTCAAGTTAACATAAATCAAGCCAGTACACCCAGCTATGTTCTGACCTCATAAATTGCTTTTCAGTTTGCACATAATAAAGCATACTCTGTGTTAAAGAAATTCATAGATTTTCCACAGATGATTATTGTCCTGTATATACCATTATTTTAATATCAAATCTTACTCTTCTTTAAAAAGAAAGAAGACAGAAATCCCCTGTGCATCACTGACTTGGTCCTGTCACTTTCAGAACCTATAATAAGCACTGTTATATTTAAATTAAAGCTCCAATTTCAATTATTTAATTGAAATTATGAAGGAAATTGAATAATTGAAGTTTTGATGTATTCACCTTTTATGAAGTGACCTGTATATAATTTCATATTAGTTATAGGAGTTATGTTACTAGCTTTTTTTTTTTTTTTTTTGAGTTTTGAGTTTTGAGTTTTGAGTTTTGAGTTTTGTTTCCTGGGCTATCTTGTTTTCTCCATGGAGAGAAAATTTGTTCTGTATTTCTGATGGACACATATGTAAATTCCCTTTTACTGCCTTGTTTAGTTAGCTGGCATTACCAACACTATGCAGTATGAGGAACATTCTTATCATGATACTCATTGGGGAAGAAACGATCTACATTTTTACTGTTAAACATAAGACTAGTTGAAAGGTGTTTGAGATTTTTTTTTAAGTTTCTTGATTATATTGATGGTAGTCTACATAATTATTTTAAGTAATAAATGGAATCTTGATCTTGTCCATTTTTGTCTGTGTGATTTATAATAAATATTTTTATTTATTTTCTATTATTTCTTTTATTCTAAATAAAATAGAGCACAGTTTCCTTTCATTCCTTAACTTGTTTTTGCAGTTGATTACATTTGGATATTGAATTTTGATCCCTATTCATAAAAGTAAGCTTTTGATTATTGAAGTTTATAGAAGAGTTGGATTGGATTTTCTTAAATTTTTGTGATTAATTCCACAAGAAATATTGCTCTTTTCTTTTTCTTTCCCTTAATGTATTTTCTGAGCTTTTAATTAGGCTAATTCACACTTCAGAAAATGGATTTATAAGTTTCTCTCTCTGCTCCTGTTTTCTGAAGAATTATTAACACTGCTTCTTTAAATATATTGTAGATTTCCCTAATGAAAACATTGGAAGCCAGGATTCTTTTTTGCAAGGTTATTGCATATTTATTCAATTTCTTTATAGCAAAGATACAATGTTTATTCAGCTTACCTATTTCTCACTGTGTAAATTTGGTTAGTCTGACTCATCTACAACATTATTCGATGTTCTCATCAGTACATGGTCCAAATAAATGAGCATGAGACAGATGTTCGATGTCTATTGGGCAAATTTATAGGCACCAGAGAAACAGAAATGAGTAAAAGAGATCAAGTATCCTACAATTATTTAACTTTTAACTTGTGGTTGTTTAAAGATACTCAGAAATGACTAAAATTGTAAGCTGTTTTATTAGATGATAAAGAGAAATGCTTTGGGGAAAGTAAAGCAGAGAATATATAAGAAATGCCCCTCACCTCCTACAGTCATGTAAGAAATTACAGTGTGGGCATGTGGAATTAATGGAAGTTCCGGAGTTCTTAGTGAGTAATGATGGTAAACACAGGAACAGACTAATGATAGTTGTTCTCACTGCTCAGGTCAGATGGATGGTGATGTAGGGAATGCCGAGGCGCAGGTAATAAGGTTCTGTGGGAGAAACCATCTGGCTGATAGAGAACAAGAGTTACCTGACTCCGTCTTGATTCCTCTTTGGAGATCAATTATATAATCTTAATTTTCTTTTACAAGTGAGGAAATTGAAAGGCTTTCAGAGGACACCCCAGTCCTCTGCTTCTCTGCTCTTACAGTCTTTCTGACCCAACTTCCAAGAAGTTTCCTGAGCCTTAGGTAAAGGGATTGTGTTGTAGATGTATCAACTGGGCATGGAAACCACATGGTCAGGTGATCTTTGTGTTTTGACAAGTTGTAGGTTTCTGTAATAATTTCCATTTGTTGGGAAAAGAAAACCCCCTTTTTTATGAGGATTGAGTGTTTTACTTACCTGTGGATGTAAGAGGCATTAATAATGCAGCTAGATTACAATGGTTTATAAAAGTAGATACTTCTCTAGATTCTATGGCCTCATGAGTCATGAGTAGTTAGATAGGTTTACAGAACTTACTAAACATGAATTCCCTCTGATTGAATGGGTCTTAAGTCCAATTACACAGCTATTTGTTACTGCCAAGATATAAGTGCTACCTTTAGGTATATCTCACCACACTACTCATTGTTGTGTTTCATATATGAGAGGCAAGCTACACTTACGAAATCTTAACAATGTAGTAGCCTAAACAAGACCTAAACAATTGCATCAGTTGACATGCCAATATGGATGGAAGAAATTACATGGGGATCCATCCCTAGATGAAGAGCTACAAAATATTAATGGTTACAGAGAGAAAGAGAATCAGTCTTCCTTTGGGATAAGCTCTCTAATTTGTTATCCAATACCAAGTGATTGGTCCTAAAAGCGTATACATAATACATATACACATAGATGCATGCATACATACATATGAGCAATAATAAATGTATTCAGTAGGTTTTATATATATATGTATATATAGCAATAATAATAACTGAAAATAAATAATAAAACAACAGAGATAATACATGAAGGTGTAAGGAGGGCTTGGAGGCAGAAGGGGAACAGTGGTATGGAGGAGCAGGATATGGTAATGGGGGACTGAAGACAATCAGTATATTATATACATTTATGAAATTTCATAATGAAACTTATTGCTTTGTACAATTAACAAAGGCTAATGAAAATGGAAACATAAATCAATAAATAACACACAAAGGAACTGAGGCTCCTATCAGTTAAACTGGCTGCATACCTGGAATGAGACAAATCTTGGCTAAGCATTTGAATTTCAGATGTCTGTGTGTTCCGTCTGTAGCACCTTTGCTCCAGAGGGGCATTATTATCCTCCAGGCCTAGGATATTACCGATGGAACATTGGCACAGGTTTCACTTTCTCTTCAAAGCTGCCCATTATCCTTTTATGTCTGCATTTCCAAAGGCCTTTTGAAATCTCCTCTTAGGTGCTATCCAGTCTCCATTAAAGTAATCATACTGTTAAAATACTGTCCCCAGAAGAAGTAAAACCATTAAATACCTCATTAAAATTTTAAATTATCTATCTCTGCACCAAATTTTCATGATTTTAAAGAAAAGTTGCTGTATTCCTAGAATAGTGAATTTAGTTATTGGTATGAACTCTATTATTATATGAACTCCAGACCAAAGGGCATCTCAAGTTCCACTGCCAGCCCATGATTCATAAGCTCTTATGTCATGGCAAAAATAAACAATACACTCATGAAGAAAATATTCTCTTTAAAGATTCCTCAATACTGCTTTATAGTATCCAGCACTATGCTAGAAATTAGAGGATAAAGTATGACTTTAACATACATCTTTAGAAATTTTAAACCCACAGTGTATTCAGCACACCCGCTGTTTTAAGGGGTACAGAAATAGGATGGAAAAACCAGAACACCAGTAATCCTTGTCATGGGGACCTGTCCTAAGTTATCAGAGGACTGAAATCTCTGAACTTTATTCCATCTCTACTCCATTGCATTTTTTAAGAAGTAGGTACTAGTTTTGGAGAAGGTGTGAAGAACCTGTTGATGGTGAATTAACAATTTTATTACTTCAAATTTCACCCAACATTTACCAAGAATAAAAAAAAAAAAATCAGTGACAAAGTGATTTCTGTTTTTGTAGTTTTTGCCTCACTCCCCCTTTAACTCTTTACTCCAAGATAAGTGAAATAATTGTTTCTAGCCTGGTTAGACAGCTCTGAAATGTCTTTTTGAATCTCCTGGCCTTTTTGGAAATAAATCAAGTTTTCCTTTATGTGGGTTCTTAATCCTATTAATGAAAGACTTAGACTCCCCATGGGAGGCCTTACCTTCTTGTAGGAGGAAATGCCGGTGGGTGGGTTGGCGGGGGAGGCTGAAGGGTTGGGAGGAGGGGAGAGGGGTATTTGTGATTGGTATGTAAAATGAATAAAAAAATTTCTTAATAATAAAAAGACTATAAAAAAGACTTAGAAAAAAGAAAGAAACTCAAAGACCATTTTTTATTAGAGAATGAGGAGAAAAGGAACAGGGTAGGCAAACTGTAAATCTTGGCAGCTGGTAGGAGAAAGAGATGGAGAAGAGAAGGGAAAGCTATGCCTTTTAGTTAGAACTCAAGAAAGCAGACATGTTCAACCATGAGGGCCAAGAAGCAATTGCAGAGTGGAAAGGGGGAGTGAGACTGGGAGGGTGAAAATGACCAGAGGGTGAGGAAGGAGACAGCTCATTAAGAAAGAGAAAATACTTCCAAAGTAGGAGCAAAGAGATCTAGAAAAATGAGGAGGAAGCTCACAAAGGACCGGGTCACAGAGTGTATGTCTTACACAGAGTGTAAGACATTTGTATAGCGTCCACTGCTCCTACTTTTGTATGCCATAAGCTTTTCTCACACATGCTGTGCTCATTACAGGAAGCCCAGGTGAGACATGGCTTCCAGTCTTTCTCTGAAAGCTGATCATGAAGGAGATAATTATTCCTCCCACATTCTTAGAATGCCATTAGGTAAATCAGCTTTCCTAGGGGCTGGCTGGTCTCCTGACCTTATGACTGACAGGCTCAGTTGGATTAACATTTAAGGAAGAGACAATACTATGCAATGTCCTAATCTTTAAGGCAGATTGGGATATCATATATCCACCAGGACTTAACTTCCATTCTTTTGACTAAAAAGTAGTAGCTTTCCCTTAATGGATCTCAACAAAATTCATATATGCCCATTTATCCAGAGTATGTTAAATCTTAAAGAGGGGCAATTTTAAAGCTTTTCTTCTAGTGTCACCAAGAAAATGGCAAACAGGATATGAGGGCAGGGTCTTAATAGCCTCTAGGCCAATCAATGCCTCTCTAGCTACCTAGCATCACCTCCTCAAAAGTGGAGACCTGAAAATCATTTATGAGATGCTTTTAGTCAATCTGGCTATTTCTGAAAAGTAAGAGAATGATAACAAGAAACCTGTGTCCCTTAAATTGATCCATCCTGTCTGGACTCTGGTAAAGCAGACCTGCACATAGGATCAAAGACATTTGTGGCTTCTGGCCAAGATTAGGAACAGAACCGTTTATTTCCAAAGTCCTTACCCTAAAGTTTCATGACCAGTGTCTGTCTTATGTTCTCATTAATTAGATGAAAATAATGTTAATCATCATCTACATCCTAATTCCAAAGTTCTATTATTTTATAAAGTCATTTATAAATGAATCAGTGAATGAAAGGACCAAATCTAATGTCTGATACATTTATCAGGATGAACATTATGACATTTTAGTTTGAAGTAATACTATCTGTATCAAAAATAGTATAAAAGGAAGAGAGAAGAAAGCTTTAAAAGTCCGCATAAACAACATGGAGTTGCTTATAAGGAACTGCATTTGGAGCTTTTTAAATTAGTAATCAAAGCCAAGTTTTAATCCCATTAAAAATCTCCATGAGGCAAGGATAATTTCTAAAAGTATAATTCTTATTCATCCCTATTGGTGCAACATATCTTTCTGGAGTTCCTAAATTTTAATATTCATCAATAACTGAGGGAGGGGATTTTTTTGTTTTTGTTTTTGTTTATTTGTTTTGTTTTTACTGAAGTGAGCGGTTCTATAGCAAACTGAAATAAGCCTAGAAGGTTATGGTTCAGTTTAGAGTACAACCTTTTCTTGAATATTTAAAAAATATTTTTTCTTTCCATGGAAAATATAAATTGATGTTTTGATTATCAGCACTCCTTGTTATTTATATTTTGTTTGTGTTACTCAAATGCTGAGTTTTGTAATCATATGCTAACAGTATGCCATTAAAGGAATTTCTGTTAATAAAGAGCAGATGGAAGACTTTATCCCCCACAAAGAGAATATGCGAAGCTTAGGAGGTAGAAGGAAGCATGGCATTCAGTTAAGCACACTGGAGGGTAACCCAGGCGGAATATACACCGCCATTAGGGATAGCCTAAGAGAAGCCCACCTCTTGGAATGACTTTTTTAAAAGATTTCCCTGTGGAATAAACCTGAATTTGAGATTGAGAGTAATCAATAAGTCTTTATTCTCGTCCAAATGTCAACTCCCTGGGCCTTGCCTGTGTCACACAATTTCTAAGAAAAGCTCAGACTCTATTCTAGGGTTTTGCTCCACACGAATCTTGTGTCATTCTGGCATGTGTCTAAATCAGAGGCTGTGACTGTCTCTCAAAAACAATAATATCAGAAACCTCAGACAATGGCTCCCAGATTCTGTACAATCTGACCCAAACTATTTTCCTGAACTATTCCCACATTTCCCCTCAGAAACACCTAATCCACCGGTCCTCACTTAAGCATGGGCAGCCCTTGTGGTCCCCAATCTGCTTTTGGAAACATCTCGTCTTTTCAGGCTGTGGCATGCTCCTCATCTTTGTAAGGTATGACTGAAGTGCTGCCCTTTTCACCCCGGCTCAGGGTCTTTCTCCTGCTGCTCTCGTAGTGCTTGAGCCACTCAACTGTTTATTGTTTTGTGTTACTCTCGAGTGCTAAATTAAGAAATGTGAGTTTAAGACCTTTTTTATCTTTCTAACTTAAACCATGGAACCAAAGCAAAATGCCAGAAAGTCGCTAACCCCAAGATTCTTGCACTGTGAGTGAATGAGTAAGAGACGGTTCGGCATGTGGATATATTTCAACTTGACTCCACTTACAGCCTCATATTTCTTCTTTTGAGCCCCAGAATTCAAGAAACATTCAAGTAACACATTCAGCTTAGCCAAGCTCTGTGTAAAACTATGTTTTTTATCTTAAAAAAAAGGAAACCAACACAAAATAAATGACAAACTGAGTTAAATGGAACTAAAGAAAGTGCATAATTTCCAATTCACAGGTAAACCTTATAAAAGAATTTTCGACTTTTGAACTCACCTCACTATCTTAAGGATCAAATAAAAGAGCTCCATAAGTTAGGACAGGAGAATCTAAAAACAATTTTTGTCCGGAAGAGTTTTCTATGAAATTAGAAATGTGCTATATCTACTTCTGGTAATCAGTGATTAGTCACTGATCACACACAACCATTTCTATTAAGAGTGCACATTTAATAAAGATTATGCTACTGTTTTGTTGATATTTTCATCTTTAGTACCATAATTTTTACTAGATAAACATATATGGCATCAAATCCTATTTTGAAACATTTTGATTGTAGTTTTGGAGTAGTTGTTTTCTGTTCATTTTTATTGTTGTTTTGAAACATGATCTCATGTAACCCAAGCAGATCATCAATTCATTCCATAGCCGTATTCTGAATCTTGAGTGTCTGGATCACAAGTGCTAGGAACACAGTTATGTATACAATGCACAGCTGTGGGAACCATTTTTATGGAAGAACATTTTTATAGCATTAAAACAATTCTCAAACATTATTAAATGCCTGTCTCCTAGTATATTTTTAAATTTGTATATAGTTGAATTTTCAACTCCAAATGTCTGCTTGCCTTTCTGATGTGTATAAGTTCTTTAAAAAAAAAAAAAAACATCATTATTATAAGTCAAATAATTTCATTCCATATTTGATGATACCAAACATAAAAGTCACTAATTTTGAATGTTGATGCCCACTCCCCCTAATTTTATATAATGAATTTCTAATCTTCAAATGATGATATTTTGTGAGTTTGGCTTTTATATGATAAGGCTTTTATCTTTTCCAATGATATGAGGACACAAAAATGGTACTCTGCCACCTGCAAGATGACTGTCAGAATAATCTGAAAATGTTGACACCTTGATCTCAGACATCCAGCCTCCCATTCGAACTGTATTTCTATTGTATATGCCTTGCCCAGCATCTGGCTGTTGCTATAGCAGCTGAATTGAAAGAAAATGATGATAAGCAAAACAGTAAGATTCCTTCTTGATCCTTTCTTATTTTGTAGCCCTGTGCCTTGGCTCTGCAGCTTGATTTCAGAATCTCAGCACAGGTTTGCTGATGAAACTCTTTTTCTACTTGACAAATCCCTTCGTCACCTGCCACAGCTGGGTGTGACTGGTGAGCTAACATGGGGGAAGTAGTGTGAGTTCTTCGAATAAGATGTGAAAACTATTATTCTGTTGTGACACCTCTTTAAAGACCCGTTATCCTGCTCTGTTATATTTGTGGAATCAGAGAGAGAAATTAGGGGCCATATCTGAAAAGGTAGCTTCCACAAAGTGTGTAAGAACGGCAACTTCACAAAAGGGCTCAGGTTTAAATTTCACTTGTAATATACCAGTGCCTCCTCTTACCTTTTTAATTCCACACCAAATTTCGAGACAAAGGGAATTGAAGTAATGATATACCAGTGCCTCCTCTTACCTTTTTAATTCCACACTAAGTCCCTAGACAAAGAGAACTGAAGTAATGATCACCCTTCACTGTTATCTGTCAAGGCACTAAGTTTAGATTTGGAAGCAATGAAACAGTCTTTGACTTTCTCAAAGTAACATTTTTAAAGTAAAGAGTACACCAGGTTCTGGGGTCATCGGCTCTGTGTAGTGTTTCAGTTTAACACATTCTTAAGGTGTTCTTTAGTAAGGAAATGAAGAAACACTGGGAAATGTGTCTATTATGTGTTTTTGAGACTTTTGTCTTTGGCTCATTTTCTTTGTTTGTTTTACTTTGTTCCGGTTTGTTTCTATTTTATTTTATTAATATTTTTAGATACCTGTTTCATTTCTAATGTGAAAGAAAGAAAGGGTGTGAATTTAGGTGGGAGGGGAGGCTGCGAGAATCCGGAAGGAGTTAGAAGGAAAACAGGCATCAGATTATATTATATGAAAAAAAAATCTGTTTCCAAAAAAGAAGCACTGCTTGTGAGTAAAGCACTGATGTGGGACTCTGTTGTGTGAGGAGGATCGTTTGGAAGGCAATGCAGGTGCCCTGCCGAGCGGCACTGCTGGTGGACAGATGGCCAGTTTCGCACGGTGTCCTCATTTCAACTCTATCTCTAGCTTGGGCCTTTTCCTGTGGCCTTCCACCTGTGCTGAGAGTGGAGACTTTTCATCATGGCCCACATTATATGCCTCTTCGATTTAGACCTCACTTCACATTTGAAGGTCCCACTAGCTCCCGACTTACGTCTGTGCCATCGATTGCCCTTGGTAGATCCCGTTTCACCTGTTTGAGGAGCTTCTGTGCGTTTTATTAGTTGATGGGTTTCTCTCTCATAATATTCTAATTAAGTTAGCAAACTCTATATTTAGGATCAAATCTATAAAAAGATTAGGAAGCAGCATGATGTGGCGGTATGCTCAGCATCCTGGCTCAGCCTCCACATATCCAGGCTCTAGTCCCGTGGCTGTGGGGAGGAACTAACTGCGTGTCTCCAGGCAATCTGTCTAAAGTCCAAGAGCTCAAGACCATAGCCTGTAAAATGAGGTTATTAAGTCAGACACCCCCCACAGCGCCTTTAAGCTGAACAGTTCATTGGAATGTGTCATTTGGGGGAAGTGTATGTGCTTGGCGACCTCTTTAATTTTAGGTGTCTAAGCTTGTAAAATGACTTCTGACCTCATCTAAGTCTGCATTACTTTTTTTTTTTTTAAAGAAAATCTGCTTTTTCTTTATGACATAATTGTTCAGGATACTTTATTTAGGCCAATCATCTAGCATTTTCAAAAGAAATGGGGTAAAAAAAAATAAAAAATTCAATGCTTTGAGGTTTCTTAAAATCTGTTGAGAGGGAGAAGGATATTAGAGGACCTGGGCCTTGGAGAACACAAGGTAGGTGTCTCCAAGACTCTATTTCCATATGTATCTATAAACTTGGATTGCTGGTAATTCCTCCCACAGAGGTTTGCTTAGGAAACTAAAGGATTCAACATATCTAAAGTGGTTAAAACAGCATGTGGTTTCTAGTATATGCTGTGTAGTCAGCATTTAATATGCAAAAAGGCCAATGTCATATAAAGCAAGAGATACACATAAAGGACATTGCCAAGAAATCATTGCTCATGTCAAGGGAACAATGTGTGTATTCTCCAGACTACATTCATCCTAATCTGGTAGCACTGAAACACAGCCTAATTCAATGTGCAAGGTAGAGGGTGGGCTGTGTGGATGGAATAAGTTATCTTAAAAGATTTTCAACTTAAGCCAGGTGGTGGTGGCTCAAGCCTTTAATCCCAGCACTCAGGAGGCAGAGCCAGGTGGATCTCTGTGAGTTCGAGGCCAGCCTGGGCTACCAAGTGAGTTCCAGGAAAGGCGCAAAGCTACACAAAGAAACCCTGTCTTCAAAAACAAAACAAAACAAAACAAAAAAAGATTTTCAACTTAAATAAATCTTCAATCTTATAAGTTATAATCATTTCAACTACATGCACATACACCACATATGCACACATATACATAAATAATATGCTATAGTTTCATAAAATCAAAATTCTATAAACATATCATACCAGATATGATGCTAAATACTTTTATAAGTATAATATTATTCTGCCACAAAAAAATAAATAATAAAAGAATGAAAAAATCATGATGAGTTAGATGTAAACAATACACACAGTGTATGTAATAACTTGATGTCCAATTAACATGTACAACTATTAATTTTTCATGTGTTATTTAAAATATATAGGATTTCATATTTTAATTATCAGTTTTTCAGATGTATTAGAAAAGAAATGTAAGAATGGCATATTTTTTTAAAAAAGTTCCAAAATGAATTTTTCAATTGACATGAAGGAGGAATCTAATTCATTTTGTACAAATAGAAAGGGTAAAAATTCGTGGACTTAGAGAACAGTATTGACAGATCTCTGACTGTTAATTAATTGCTCTATCTTAAAGTCGCAGGTATATTATCTAAAAGATATTATCAATGATATTTCATTATAGCAATTCAGAAAACAAGGACTCTTCCCATTTAGATGTTAGTATGAAACTCATTTTGTGTACATGCATCTACACACACATACACACACACACACACACACACACACACTCCTCTAGCTCATTGCTAAAGTAATCTGAATTTACTAATCATAAACATGCTAGTTAAATGTGGTTGTTTTTGTCTTTATCTATGGAAATTCTTCATGGTTGAACTTTCTTGTCTGGAAGTGTGAAATTGCCAACCAGGATAGCTGAACTAAGGATAATGAAATAGAAAGTGTTTAGTCATTTAAATTGAATTTTGTCACCTGTTTTACAACGTATGGCAAACTCATTGAAATGTTTAACTGTCCTTAGCCAAGTTTAAATGCTAGAAGTATTTTTAAAAAGTGCTTTGTACTTGGTGCCATATGTTATGAGAAACACAGAAAAAAAATCATTAATATTTAGATTGCATATAATGAATAGTTTCCATAGATGAGCTGTACACTACGTACCCTACAAAAGAAATAGGAGGTGCTAGGGATATACCTTTATGTTTTGAACACTGGTAATTCATTGGTAGCTCCTCACATTAATATAGTCATACTTGGCATCAGTGAGGACATCAGTCAAACACTAAAAGAGACCAGAAGCATTTTTAAAAAGCAACATTTGAAATCTTCATTTTAATACAATAATTCACATTTTGAGTACATAGTTACTTATCCTTCTATTATAAGTTTTAAATCCATCTACTAGACCCTCAAATGTCATGAGATTTATAAGGCACTCATAACAGCAAAGCATCCCTGTATTTCCCACCTAAATACAGGAGGGAAAATATTGATAGAGTTCTCCCTGATTGCTGAGGAGTAAAAGGTGGACAGAGACAGTAGGACAATTATGTTTATAATTTCTAACAGGTCATACATTAAAGAAAGTAGATAATAACTAGATAAAGCTTTTATCGATATCATTAGCATTTTCCCAACATGGTAGGGCACAAAATAATCCTTCTGTATTTTGTCTTAAAAATATACACCATTTTCTCTGTTTATTTAGAAGGGGAATGATGTAGGGAAATACTGAATTTCATATCCTAAGATTCTGAGACTTGGCTTTTTGTTTCTCCGCTCCTTTGCTCCTCTCCTCTCCTTATCTCTTCCTTCTCCTCTCCTCATCTCCCTTCTCCTCCTCCCTCACCTCCTCCTCCTCTTCTTCCTTTTTTTCTTCATTACAACATTCCCATTATTAACTTATGGGAATATGCCAACAATGATTGGCTATTAGATTCTATAACTAGCCTAAGGTATCACCATAATTTGATCTTACGTAATGGTCCCAAAGTAACATAGGATGCTGAATCATCTAGAAAACAGCATCAGACTGTCAATAGTTGAGGACCTTCTAAGTCCCTGACATGTTCTAACTTTTAAAACTTAAAATGACTACAGAAATGTGTGCATGTGGTAACAGGAGAGTGACACAGGAGGGCTAATATGAAAAGCAGCAATCTTCCATCCCTTCTCATCCCAGCCTCATTATCCAGAGCAACTTCATTTATGTTTGAGCTTCTATTATTGCCCTCTCTATTAATCAGGGCACACTAGAGGAACAGAACTGATAGAATGAATATATATGATAAAAGGGGTCTAAGTAGATAGTATTATCTGGATAATCCTACATTGGCTATCTTCACTCAGCAGAGGCCAAGAATCTGACAGCTGTTTAGTCCATGAAGCCAGATACCTCAGGGGTCACATTCTGGCACTTAAGACCTAGAAGATTCTTTGAGAGGTCTTCAGTCCACTTTGAGGCTACATAGGCTGGGTCCTGATGTCAGTAAAGAATGATAGCATCAGCCGCAGCAGTAGCAGCAGAATAGATGCACTCACCAGCAAGAAGCAAAGGCATGCAAGCAGCGCCTCTGTTTCCTCTGACCTCTTTGTATCTGTAGGGACACTCAAAGTGCCACCAACTCCAGGGGAGGGTTGCCTTCAAGCTTGAGAACCTAAATTTGATACCCAAAACACACACAGTGCAGAAAGAGAACAGACTCTTATACTTGTCTTCGGACCTCAACATGTGGGTCATGGCATGGACACACACATGCAGAAGCACACATGCACATATAACCATATGCACAAAAAATGTGCAAATTTAATTAAAAAAAAAGAATTGGAATTATAACTTTAATCATTATCCCCTTCACTTCACCTGTAACTCTGAACTTCAGTAAATATTTTAGTTGTCAAAAGAGTTATTATATAGTACCTTATGTAGGCAGTTTTTAAACCCTTAATTTTGCCTTTTTAAAATATATCCAAACAAAAATGAAAGAAAGTTTATAGAAATAATGGTGATCTAATGAGTAGCACCTGAATAAAGTAACCCTGAGGGCTGCTGAATCAATCTCTTGTCATATGTGGTTCACAAAGTCCTTCAGATTCCTGTGAGTCACAATTACCATGCTTTAGTAGCTGTAAATGTCCGTCTTGCCAGTCTAGTGTTGAGTAGGGTTTATTTTAGGAAACAAAACCCGACAATCCTGCCACCATTGGATAGAATAACTTTGAGTAAAGTTCTTTGTTGCTAAAACTGTGAAGAGAAGACAAACTATTTTGCCTAACTTTTATAGAAATAATCTTGAGATTTTTCTTTCAGGAAGTATGGTATGGAATGAGTATGAAGCCAAAATAAACTTTTTAAACTGAGCACTGAAGAAATTCAATAAAAAAAAAGTTTAAGTGAGATTCCTTCACAAATGAAATACAGCGTTCCCCAAGTGTCTAGATCTAGAGGTCCTGAGGAATATGCAAGAAAATAAACCAATTCCCACTAGCAGCCTAGTGAGAAGTTTACCTATAATGATATAAGAAGGGTGAAAATGGGAAAAAGAGATAGCATATGGAGACGTGAAATTTCATTTCCAGACCAGATGATCCATTTTAGAAAGACGTTTTAAAGTTAATGTTCAATTCTTTATATTAGATGTGTGCCTTGACCCACTTGTGCCGGAACCAAATGGTGGAGGCCCTGACATTAGCTAGGGAGAGGAAAATAGAGCTCCCAGGAAAGAAAGGAAATGAGTGTGAAAGAAACGACCTTCTAAGGGTTGACGCTGTCAAGGCCTCTGAAAGAATAGCTATGCCTTTTCGGGGAAGATTTACCTATAAATCTAATGACATTTCCATAACTGTAGAGATTTGGATTTGAATTTACCACAGCTTCATTGTGCTGTGAATGTCAATGAAGAGCAAGGCTGACACTTGTCCTTCAGAAACATAAATGGTTTGAGTTGAGAAGAGAATCTAGAGGATAAGTAACACCTAAAGATTAAAGCAAGTAAATAATCAACAGTTGGAAAGAGATTTTTTTTAAAAAAAATCCCTTCCTACACAGTCCTATGATTATCGTAGCTGTATGTTATCACTCTATCTCATTCCATGTTTTCTGTAGTTCTTATTATTCCAGTGATTTACTAGAAGCTTTTAATCTAGTTTTCTAGAATGTAGTTTCATAAAAGAATAGAACTAAGTGGTGTGTCTTGTATGCACATAACACCCATGATGATACTAGATCTGTATTAGGAACAAATTGTAATGCAATTTCTGAGTTGAGTTGTAAAAGCTGGACCTTTTTTTTTTTATAAAAATATTCATTATATTTCTGATTGCTGCAACACAATTCCAAACAAAAACAACCTTGAGAAAGTAGTGTATATTTTAGATTTCAGTTTTAGGGTACTGTCCATCAAGGTCAAGATGGCATGGCATCAGAAGCTGATGCAGCTAGTTACACTGTATCCTCAATCAGGAAACAGAGAGAGATGAATGTCAGTGTTCAGCTCATGTCCTTCACTTTCTCCTTTTAATTCTGTGTAGAAGCCTAGGTCACTGAGAGAAGGTGCCCCATATTTAGGTGGTCTGCCTATGAAAGCGCATTCATAGAGAATCTCCCACTTGGACATCCCCATTGTTTTGTCTCCTGGATAGCTAGAACCCATCAAGTTGTTTATCCATAATAATCATCAAATGGGATAAGTAAATGTTGGTAGGTAAATGACTGTGGGAGGGAGATGTAGCCTGAGTTAGATAAAGAAATTATATGGAATTCCATGTTCACTTTAGAAAGTAATTTCTAATGAGCTAAAAACTTTTCAGTTTAACCCCAAATAAAGCAGATCTTAAAATGTGACCTTGGGAAAAAATAGTAAAGTAGCTTTTACCCTCCATTTTTTTAATTGAAACTTGTGAATATCTCATTCAGAGATTAATAGATTTACAGTTGACCCAAATTGTTTTTTTTTTCAAGTTTAATTGGACCCATTATAGGACATACAAGAAAGAATATGCAAAAGAAAGAAATTACCTGGTCTTCACTCCAAACTAGCCACTGTGACATCAGATCTTAAACTTAACAGTTAGATTTGAAGGCTTCTTCTCTTCTGCAAGGAAATGTTGTCATATGGCTTACATTGTGGTCTTCCATTTCCACAACCATTTAATATGCTTGGTGTATGATGAAATACCAGCACCTGGCTGGGAATTTAAAGTAGTGTTCAGCTCTTCTCAGCAAGAGAGCTGCAGTTTGATATATTCTATAAACTGTATTCTGCATTAGCCAAGGGAAAGGATTGACATAGTTAGGAAACACAGTTGGACTTGTTAAAACAAGCGTTTCAGTGCACAGATGCTAAGTTCTTTGGAGTCATGCTTCAGATCACTTTGCTCCTACCTGGCTATCAACTGCATATATTTCTATTTTAGTTCCTTTCAATTTTCATCTTTAAGGCAATTTATATAAATGCTATCTTCAGCTTCTAATGGATTTCAAAATCATTTGCTGGGGAAAAAGAGGTTATAGTACATTAAAACATTTTCTTTTCTCTATGAGTGCCACTTTAATCAGTCCAATACAGTATCTATCAAAGTGGCATGCTGCAACAGTGTTACAAGGAAAATCAAGGATTCTTAGTCTCACTAATGAAAGAATTTAAAAACTAGCTTGAAAAGAAGCTGGAGGCCAATTATTAATTTGAGAGAAAAGTAATAGGTCAGGCAAACTGTAAATATTAGCAGCTGCCTGGAGGATGGAGATGGGTAGAAGAGAGAAAGCCATACATTTCTGAATTAGGTAAATCCTGCCATAATCAACAATGGAAGTCAGCAATAATCTGCATTGTGAAAAAAGAAGGACATTCAGAAACAGAGTGAAGAAGACTGAAATGCCAGGGCAAGTATGCGTAGGCTTTTGTTAGTACCCAAAAGAAAAAGAAGAAAAAGGAAAGGTCATACTTTTCTGAATTAAACCTTAGGAACTCGGGCAGGCTTAGCAATGCTGCATGGTAGAGGCTCACCAAGCTACACCTCAAAAGGAACTTCCTGGAAGGGTGAGTGAATTATCCTGTTAAGGGAATAATGACTCCTCCCATCTCTATAGCATGAATTCAGGTGAATCATATTCCTGAGGGGTGATCTCCTGGTTAGGTTATTGACAGGGTCAGCAAGAGTAAGTCTTAAGGGAGAAGACCATAAGATATAATATTCTGATATTTGGAGCAAATCAAAATGTCATGCATGTCTCCATCTGACATCAGAAGTAAAACTCAGAATCCATTCTTTTGACCAGGAGGAAGTAGATTTCCTTTAATGAACCACAACAAAGGCTGGTTATCTACATCTTTTCATATGGTATATGAGGGGCCAAGCTGATATTTTCCCATGTAGTGTTAGCAGGGAAACTGGAGTTGAGTTCCAAAGGTAGATGTCCTTCCTCAGTTACCTCAAGTCTGCTAGGATTACCTTACAAAGACCAAGTTCTTAGAACTTCCCTTCACCATCTATTATTTGTGTTGAAGTAAATTAGAGTATTTTTGCTTCTGTGTAAATGACAATATTATCTTGTAGGACAGTTATAAAGAATAAAATGTTACACTTGTATAAACAGTTTTCTTTCCTTTAGTGCCAGTGCAGGGCATGCATTACAGGAATCCCAGAGACACCAAAAATATAAGGAAGGGTGCTCAAGTTCCTTAAATAAAATGGTGTAATACTTGCATATAACCTAACTTCCACACATTCTGCTTTTAATTCTATCTAAATTAGTTATGATTCCTAATAGAAAGTAATGTTCTACATATTTGTGAGAATGTGCTATTTGGTGATGATGACAACAAGCATGATAAATATTATGTACAAATGCATTTAAATTTTCCATCAACATTAGATTGAATCTCTAGATACTAAGCCCAAAGATACTGAGGTTCAAACAACACATGTTGAGATGTTAAAGTGTATGTGTGAGCTGAAATGTGTATTAAATACCAGACTTGATTGAGTAACACAGAATTATTTATTATAATAGTTTCTATCTCTTTTAGCATGTCAATATATATTAGTCTATCTATTTAGTTAATATTGTCTATGTGATTGTTGAGTTATTCTTCATGACTTTTCAGACAAGACAGGATACCAAAAATGGGTCAAAAAATAATTCCATCCAAATTCAGCTTGGTGAGCTATTGAGTTTATTGAGTTTACTTATAGGACTGTGGGCACAGGATAACTTAAAAGAACATGGGTAAGTGGGAAAAAAAAGCTGTTATCCACAAAAGGTGCACATCATCATGAGTGGTGATCTCAGAAAACCTATATTACTAGAATCTTACCTTTGGTTCATCCTGAGCTCTTACATGCTCTAGCACTTCTACCAACACCACAGAACTGGGATGCAGGACAGAATGGTAGCTGGAATCCCAAGGGAGGGTCATGTTGTCCACTGCCCTCTCCTTCTGTTGGGAAGTGTTACCAGCCTATTACATAGCTCTAGCTAACACTAACGCTTTGCTTATTTCATTGCCATGACTAAGGAGCCAGATTGACCCCTGTTCCAAGATGGCATCACAAATATGCCAGGTGAAAAAGGATGTACCTCAAACATGGAGGCATACTTTAGGAGACTGGCTCTCTTTCAGTGTTTTTCATTATCACAAGGTCTAGGATAACTCTGAAGGATGGTTTTTTTTTTTTTTTTTGCTGGAATTCTTTAGGGAGATGTTATTGTCATGGCTAGTGTAATTAGAAGTTATATGCCATGACTTGTCACTCTGTCTCCTTACCTGTGTTCTTTGACGTTCTCCTCTACACTAGTTTCTAGAAGGCATGCTACATCCCTAAACTCTGGCTACATTATTCTTACTCTTTTCCATTGTACTGAGATTTTGAAAATATTCTTATTGATTATTATACAGTTAAATTATTTGTACTTTCTGTCTAAAATGCAAATCCCTAGACTTATGTTCTGTAGGCCTTCAACCATATGTGTGAAATAACTACCCAAACAAGACACATACATGGACACTTATATTTATTTCTTATTCCCCATTTGTTTTTCTTTCCATATCTATGTCTTTCTAATTGGTCTATTGAAATACTGATTATATTAGAGTATATTTATCTACTAAATACTAACAGCATTTGTTTTATTTATTCATCAAGCCTTATTGGAATCCTACTTTATATGCTAGTCACTGCATCCTGTAATCAGTCTGTCTTCAAGAAAGTAAACATGTAAGGAGTCTGCATGCTTAACTAAAGATCACTATGATTCAGTGAATTAGGAATGTAAGAAAAATCATAACTTAAGAAGGCAGAATCTGTCCAAAATTAATGCTCTCTAAGCAAGGGGACACTTAACTTGGACCATAGCAGTAAGTAGGAGGTAATGAAATGAGGGGATATTTGTGGAATGTGCATTCCAGGCAGAAAGAATGATGAATAAAAGCTGAATTTAGTGGAGACATGAGAGTTTCAGGATGTATATAAAAATTATTTGGTGGTATGCTTGGAATGTAGCATGTAAGGCAGGTGGTACAAATGACGAGACAAAATCTAGACCACAAAGACCTATGTATGTCTTTGTAAGGGCTTCGAATTTCTTCATATACTTGATTAAGGAAGAATTGAAAGCTTTTACAATAAAGAGTATGGTGATCAGTGTTTATGTTCAGGAATAAACTTTCTGCTAGAAGAAAGAACCATGCAAACAAGTAGACTGGAGGACGTTAAAAGCCTGGGCAAACACCTACTAATAGAGCACCTCATCCATGAACTCCCTCTCCTATCCCAGCTACTGTGAAAAGCCAACTATCCCCACCCAACTCTTCCCTGCCTCTGCAAGATGGGTAAAGGTACAACCAGCCCTCTGCCACCCAGCAGGCTGAATACTTACTGCTCAGAACTCAAATTATGTCCTAGGCAGCCTGAATACTGTCATGTCCTATAGGTCACACATTAATAGGCCCTGATTCCCTATCACTAAGAGTGACCTCTATCACATACCCCAAGTCACTTGTACCCTATTTCCCTACCTCTGTCATGTAGCATGGTTTATGCATTTACTGAGCCTGCTTCCTTATGGTTTAAGACCTCACTGTTCCATGGAAACCTTAAGACTAGGCACCTCATTTTATCTGACAACACTGAAGCTTCATACTTCAGACTCCTCTATATTGCCTGCTGTGGAGTTGATAAAGCTCTTTCATGGAGGATACCTTGATTCAGCACTTTCTTTTGAACTGCCACCTCTTTTAGAAAACAAAAGAGAATTTGAGTAAGTCCTAGGCATGGGGTTAGGAAAGACATTAAACCATGAGATTCAATTAAAGAAATTCTAGTCAATCCGTATGGAAAGTAAGATAAAGAGGACTTTCACAAATGGTACCATGTTTTGATGAATATGAAAATGTGACTGTGTATGGGTCTTGATTGGGTCCATTTTCTCCACCAGTTAAAGAATTAAACGGCAGGGAAGACAACTGAGTGCAACAGATAGAACCATGGGAAATCTCAGATGCAGAAAAGAAAATCAGCCCATAAAAGAGGTCTTTATTAGGGATGAAAAATACACACACACACACACACACACACACACACACACACACACACACACACCAAGGCACACAAAGAGAAACACCCTCTGTAAAGCAGAAGGGAGACTGGGAATGCTGAAGTCCTCTTTCTTCTTGAGAGCTTGAGGCTTTAAGGGTTGGTGACAGAGTCTTCCTCCCTTAGTTTAAGGTTGGCCAGTTTGAAAAAAGATGGGGGTCAGCCATGGATCTCTGCATCCACTTCCATTACTGGATGAGAGTTCTATCATGACAGCCAGGGTGTTTGGCCATCTGAACCAGAGCTGGTCAGCTCAGGCACTCTCTCGACCATTGCCAGTAGTCTACAGTGGAGGTATCTTTGTGGATTTCTGGGGACCTCTCTAGCACTCTGCTTCTTCCTATTCCCCTGGGGTCTTCATTCATCATGGTATCTCCCTCCCCGTTCTCCCACTCTGCTCCTGATCCAGCTGGTACCTCCCACTCCCCTAAGCTCTCTTTCCCCTGACCCTTGCCCTCCATTACCCCCACCCCCAGTTTGCTCATGTAGATCTTATCCATTTCTCTGTCATTGGGCAATCCCTGTGTCTTTCTTAGGGTCCTCTTTACTAGGTAGCCTCCCTGGAATTGTGAGTTGCAGTCTGGTTATCCTTTGCTTTACATCTAGTATCCACTTATGAGTGAGTAAATATCATGTTTGTCTTTCTGAGTCTGGGTTACCTCACTCAAGATGATTTTTTTTTTCTAGTTTCATCCATTTGCCTGCAAACCTCATGATGTCATTGTTTTTCTCTGCTGAGTAGTATTCCATTGTGTATATGTACCACATTTTATTTATCCATTCTTCAGTTGAAGGGCATCTAGGTTATTTCCAGGTTCTGGCTATTACAAATAATGCTGCTATGGACATAGTTGAGCATGTGTCCAGGTGGAGCTCCAGGAGTCCAATCAGCAAGAGGGAGGAGGAACTGTATGAGCAAGAGATGTTGAGACCATGATTGGAAAAATCACAGGTACAAATAGCCAAACTAGTGGAAATACATGAACTGTGAACCAATGGCTGAGGAGCCCCCATGAAACTGGAGCAGGCCCTCTGGATAAGTGAGACAGTTGATTAGCTTGAACTGTTTGGGAGGCCCTCAGGCAGTGGAGCCAGGACCTGTTCTTGGTGCATGGGCTGGCTTTTTGAAGCCTGGGGCCTACGCTGAGACACTTTGCTCAGCCTTGGTGTAGGGAGGAGGGGACTGAACCTGCCTTGGCTGAGTCTACCAGGCTAGGCTTACTCCCCAGGGAAGACCTTGCCTTGGAGGAGGTGGGAATAGGGGGTGGATTGGGGGAGAGGGTTAGGGGTTGAGAGGAGGGAGGATGGGGGAATCTGTGGCTGATATGTGAAATTAAGTTAATTATGAAATTAAAATATTAAATAAAAAAATGAAAAAAGACAGGGAAGCTGAGAGGTCCACAAGTTTGGGTGAAAGTGTCCTGGTCTGGCCTTGAACTTATTAGACCTATCACAGACAAGGAAGGGGCCTACTGTCAAAGGAGAAAGACTCTCCCCAAGACTTTTGTTTTAATCTTTTGTATCAGGTCAGGAGGGTGAAGGAGAAGTGAGTCGTCTTGGAAGTTCATCATCTTTTTTTTTTTTTTTTTTAATCTAGTCATAGCCATTCTTCCAATCTGTTTGTCTGTCAAGGAATCAAACTCCTATTCCTATGTGCCATTTAATATGGCTGTAAATATAGATACAATATATTTTCATCAATAAAAGTAAAAAGAGCCAAGGAATGCACTGAGTTTTAGTCTTTCTAAAAGACTTCAAATCTGAAGAATATACATGTTATATGCATCACATTTAAAAGTTAAATGGCAACCTTGCCTTGGAGGAGGTGGGAATGGGGGGTGGGTTGGGAGAGAAGATTGGGGGGCAGGAGGAGGGAGGAGAAGGGGTCTGTGGTTGGTATGTAAAATGAATAGAAAATTTCTTAATAATAAAATAAACAAACAAACAAATAATAAATAAATAAATAAGTTCAATGGCATTTTGACCTTGTTTCTACTGTAATAACATACCCTGACAAATGCAGCTTAGGGTGTGGTATTTTAGTAGCAGGTTATAGTCAATGCAGGGAAATCAAGATGGCAGAAACTTGAAGCAGCTACTCATATCCACAGTCAAGTAGAGGAGAGAATGAATTCATGCAACCCTGTATGCAGCTCAGTGTCTACTGTTCTAGACAGTCTAAAACTGCAAACCAAGGACTGATGATGCCCATTTTTAGCCTGGATCTTCCCATGTCAACCAACATGATCAAGACAATTCCTACAGACATATCCAGGAGCCAACCTGATCTAGACAGTTGCTGAGATTGCCTTCCCAGGCCAATCTAGACTGTGTCAAATTGATTAAACTAACAACTACAATTGGTAACATCTGGAATATTTTAGTTCTATGCATATGATTAGCTAGGAAATGAACTATTCCACAAATTGCCGGTGGTTTCTCTCCTCAGTGAGGTCAAGCCAACAGCTCATCTTTACAGCTTCAACCTGTCTTAGAAAGATCATGAGTTCTTATGCATTCTAATGTTTCAGTTGTGAATTAGCCTACTAAAATGAGCATTCATGAAAGAATGGCTCTACTTCTATCTGCCAAGATAAACACAATTTCTGCTACACAGTAGAAAAAAATATACTTTATCATGAAATCCTTATGTAGGAGAATGACATGGAGTGGGAAATATTTCTAGGCTTGCCTTTGAGGAAGTTTTTCATTATGAAATAATTTGCTAATGGAAACAACGAGAATCCATTACCTAACTGCCACACTGATGGCCAGCATCCCTTAACATATATGACTAGGCAGAGGGGAGTCAGCCTAACTTAATAGATTAAGGCTGAGGAGAAACATATGATTCCATGATCGATGGCAATTAAGTCACAGGTCATTTCTCCTATCATATAAAAAACATATCTGATAGTTGCAACCCTGAAGCCCAGTGGATTAAGTGTTTGTAAATGGGGTAAATTTTTACTACTTTATGATAAAATAAGTTAATGTAAGAACAATATGTATAGAATTATTTATAGACATCAGATTTAACCTTTTAATTTTTCCATTATTTTTATCTGCTTGTTTGTGGATTTTAAAGTTTATAAATTATGATTTTTATATTGACTTTGTTTCTTTTATGCATTGATTGTGACAGTAAATGATTGTTTGACTTTTTCTCAGTATTTATTTGTGTCCACATATGATCAAATGTGAATAAATTAAGGCCGTTAAGACTGATTCCTTACCTTGACTAAGGAAAATTTAAATATAGACTTGCATTATGATGCCCAAATACATTTTAACTCTTTTGTTCACTGATTGATTTATTCATTCATACTCTAATAATCTGCCCCAAATTGTTATGTCAGTGCCTATTGTAGGTAACAGTAATGAAGTTAGAAATAAAGATGGGAAGCGTCATCCTGCCCCACCACAGTTTACATTTTATTTGGTTCAATAAAGAAACAGACAAATGGGAAAATCAATTCATGGTATAATTTTAGATGACTGTAAATGCATTTTAAACAATTAGACAGTTTCTAGAGAAGAACACTTCAGTGGCCAGCATTGTTCCAGTCATATGCCACTGTACCTGAGCTGGCCTGGGTCAGCCAGCCATGTACCTATGGATTAGTCATTGGGGTTACAGCGAGCACGCTATTGAGGGCTTTAGTCATCACTTTGCACAGTGGCTCATTGAGATGACTCAGGAAAAGCTTCTTTTTAGTGTATGCATTGGAAATAATAGAGGTTATCCTCAGATAGTTTTTCTTTTCATCTGTGGAGAGCAAAGAGTGCATAGAAGGAAATGTCAGTGTTATTATGTAGGAGAATGAAGTTAGAGACGTTTGCTCCACTTTTCATTTCTTGTGTCCCTTAATTAAGCTCTGAAATGCTTCCTGGCTATATGTCGCTGTCCTTGTTGTCACCATTAGCAAAATTTCATCTCACATGCTTTCCTCCACATTTGTCTGCCATCTGTAAAGCATTGTTTCCTCAAGAGAACTCTCTCTTGGTCAAGACAAACCTACACTACTACCAATAATTTTAATGTTTTTCTGTCTTTGGTCTATTATACATACTTCTTAAGAGCTAAGTATAACCCTTTACAGCCATCCACTGTGCAGTTTGCATACTACATTGTATCAAAATGCCCAGAGTTTTTCCTGTTATTCACATTTCCTTACTTTTTGTAAAACAGAACTATGTGTTGTCTATGACCCTCAGTGAACTGAACTGTTAAACAAATAGAGATAGATGGATAGGTACATACAAAGATGTTATGTAGGAAAATGTATATATGCATGTGTAGGTGCACACACACACACATACACACACACACACACACACACACACACACACACATATATATATATAGCACACCCTGCCATGTGGGTGTGTATATATATATGTATATGTATATATATATATATATATATATATATATATATATATATATATATATATATATCCATAGAGTCTGAACAGAAACTGTATAATCATTCTAATCAGATCCTGATCACATGATATATCTGAAATAATGTTTTACTCAGAGAGATAGAACAATTTTGAGGTAACCCAATGTGAAACTTCATACTGTCATTTCTAAGACTGGAAAGCATTTTTCAATCTACAAACTTATTTTTTTCCTCCTAAAATTGTTGCTGCTGACTTAGGTTCATCTTGAATGTATTTCTGCCTGTGGCAGAGTAATCTTAGATAGGGGCAGATGTCAAAGAGTCTTTTGACAAATACACAACTAGTTTATACAGCAGCAACAGAAATGTGTGCATTTCTAGGCAGGTGATCTATTTCTTAAAAATCTACCATTATTATTAAATTAATCACTTAGTACAAAGAGATGACATTGGATTAGTTTGTGATAACTTTTTTTTAAAAGCAAGGCTATTTCCTTTTTAAAAATAATAAAAAATAATAATATTAACTAAAGAACTTACAAGAATATTTAGATGGTGATTCAAATGATACTGGTTTTCTGTGACTCACAGATAATAGAACCTTAAGACTTGGATAAAAGACAAAGATATGTAGAAAACTCTGTTTTCTGAATAATTTTCTGTGCTTCTCAAATAGAATAATGTTCATTAAAAACAATTTAAGACCTATAAGTGAGAAGTGATTTATTTTTTATCTGAATATAAACATGCTATTCTTAAATAGAAATCACTGAAACCTTGATTGGAATTAACAAAATTTGATTTAGAAAACACAAATTAATCCCATTAACCTTCCTAAGTATGCTTTCTAGTCTATCTGTGGCAAAATTCATTATTAAATCACATTTATTTTGAAAATATGAGAGCTTTCCCATGTATAATTCAAGTAAAAAAAAGTACAGTGTAAGTATATGTTTAATTTAACATGGATTATTTAAAAGATTATAGGTGGAGCTGGAGAAAGAGCTCAGTAGTTACAATGACTCTTCCAGAGGACCCATGTTCGATTCTCAGCACCTACATGGCAGCTTATAACTGCCAGTAACTCCATTCTTGGGATCTGGCACCTTTTTCTGAACAACACAAACACCTGGCATGCCCATGATGCACAGACATACATGCAGACTAAAATACTCATACCCCTAAAAACTAATTAAATGCATGAAAAAAAATTAAAGGCTATATGTTAAGTCATGGAATAGAAAAGAGGAGATCACATCTGTTGGCATTTCTAACCTTTACCTTAGAACAGTAGAAATATATTATTTATGGAACTAAATTTAAGTTCATTACCTAGTATCTGTGAAAAGTTCTGTCTTCTAAATCGAACAACAAAATCTGAGTTAAATGCTATTAGAAAAGAGTTTCTAAGTCTCATAGACATTAATTGTGATCTTGATCGATATTTGACCAAATGTACAAATTTTACAGCTGTACTGAAGCTGTCAAAGCATTGACAAAATGATGCATATGGGAGACGATTCACAGTGACTATTTCTGTTATACTGGACAAAACGTTGATGAATGAGGTTGTCTCACTGGGTCTGCATCTTGGGTGGAAGGTAAATATCTATGTGCGTACACGACGTTACAAATGGTGTTTCAAAAAATATTGAAAATGAGAAAGACTACTGAAGACTTTTGTTGTGTTGAATGAAAAAAATGAACAGTTAAATCCATCAGGGTAGCTATTGTTGCATACAACATTTTGTGTGGTCCCGTAAAGAACACAGAGTGAGGCACACAAATAAAACCTGATTTAGAATAAAACTAACCATAACTTTCTTTCCTTTATATAAATATTAGCAAGATAATTTTAATGCTAGTTTAATTTCCATAAAAAGTACAAATAATAAGTACTGCTGATGTAATTCTGAAGTAGCTTTCAATACTTTATTAAGTCTTATTTGAAGATATAATTAACAAATGTCCATTGAATTTGTATACCTATCATTTTATTAAGAAAAAGTCACATTGTTTTTCATTAATACATGATATTTCTATTTGACATAAAACTGGTTTTATTCTAATTAGCTTATCAGAACATTCTTTATCTTTTTGCTTCAGTGAAAATATGATGAAACTGAATCATATGTCCCAACGTAAAAGACTTTAAAAAAGTATTTCTCTGATCATATGCTGTATCTAGCCAACTTCAGTTTCTTCCAATCATTTTAGTCCCTTAATCTGATTGCCTAGTTAGTACGGTCAACTGGAAGTTCCAGGATCTTCAGAGTCTGTGTCTCAAACACTAGGTTAAATTCATAAGGGTAGCTATTATTTCATACAACCTTTTTTGTGGTCCAGTAAACAACACAGAGTGAGACACACAGATACAATGTGTGAGTGTGTGTGTGTGTGTGTGTGTGTGTGTGTGTGTGTGTGTAAGTGTGTAAGTGTGCTTAAAATTGTTTTAGATACCAAGGCAACTATAATTAAACTCCTTGGGACATTTGCTTTAATCGTTTAGTTTTTCTGTTTTTTGTTTGTTTGTTTGTTTTTATAATCTTCTTGGAACACTGTAAAACAAGTGCTAATCACTTTGTTAACAAGATAAATCTATTTAAACCCATTAGGGAAGCTTTTCAAAATCTTTGTCTACTTGTTCTTACTCTTCTAGTGACAGCGAATGACAGTTGGCTTACCTATTCAATTAAGGGAGATAAAAAAAATCTCTGATGAGTTCAGGGTTATTAGACACAGAGACAATATGAGAAAAAAGGAAAATAAAATTTACAACAGTGTTGATAAGCAGCAATCAGTGTGAAAATTATTTCTAACTTGAAAGGTTTTGTTGATGTGTCTAAAGAAATAAATATTTGCAGACATGGAGACTAATATAATCAGAAGAGACACTCTTTCTCCCACTGCTGAAGTTACAGAATGAACACATTATGTGGATGCTGGGCAATGTATAGTATTATAGCAAATTATATCTTTCAGAACTTAGTTTTACTTGTTTTAAATGTTATAGGTTCCAAGTTTCTACAGACAGGGAGCTGAGACATGATCTGAAAATAGATGCATTTTAAAATTAGTTCCCTGCTTGTAACTTGAACAATGGTTGAACATCTGACAACACTAAGAAATTGTTATCAGTTTTTATGTATGATAATATTTTGAAGATTTTTATTTTAAGAAGTTATTTAATAGTGAACACTGAAACTTACAGTTGGAATAATATATCTGAAATTAATTCTCAGAATTAATTTCAGACAGAAAGAGGAAATATATGGGGCACCAGGGAAACAAGTCTCGCTATTTGCTTGTCATTATTAAAGCACTGAGGTAAATAAAGGAAGGCTTGTCACACCATTGCGTTAGCACATACCATTCTGCTGTTGTACACTCTTCTAGTATTCAAATAGTATATTCTAGTCTATCTTGTTTCTATGTTTACAATTTTTAAAAATAAGGTATCATTAGGAATTCGGGGGAGTGGAAGTAGAAAACGCTTGCTTTGTGTGACTTTTACTTAAAATAAATGACAAAAAGAATATTGCTCAAAGACCAGAGGAGGAGTTTTCAGATTGAGATAAAATCATACAGGGAAAGGTAGATTGCCTGTAGTTCCAGTTCTCAATAAGCTCAAACAGGAAGACGTTAAGTTTGAGGCCAGCCTAGACCTCATGGTGAGACCCTGTCTCAGAACCAAAAGAGAGAGTTGTTGGTGCTGGCTCTTCTGAAAGTAACTAAAAGCGAGGAGGTTATGAAAAGTGATTCATATTCGTTGTTACCTGGAACTGCGTTCACACTTTACATTGTCTATTTTAGTTGGCTCGATTTCTCCACCTCAAGACTAGGTTGCTAAATCAGAACTGGGCAAGTCTCACTGGCCTGGTAGAAATAAAGATATTCTAAGGAAATACTTCTGTCTTTTAGCCTGTCAGTCTGTTGAATCAATGAACCCAAAAGAAATGGGAAATTCTCTAGGAATCTCATGCTAGAAGAAAAAGGTCTCTCT
This sequence comes from Peromyscus eremicus, assembly GCF_949786415.1. NCBI lineage: Eukaryota > Metazoa > Chordata > Mammalia > Rodentia > Cricetidae > Peromyscus > Peromyscus eremicus. The sequence continues at coordinate 35,052,313 of NC_081427.1, read as the reverse complement.
AGAGGGGGAACTTGACTCCTTGACAGAGATTTCACACAGTTCTAACAACTTGTCTGACCACCTTGCAGGAGAGACTAAAGGCCAGAGAATGAGAGGTCACTGGTGGGTGGGACCACACCTTGGCCAGGACTATTTAGATGTGCATATTCTTGGCCCTCTGTTTAAACTCTGATCTCACTTCAGGACCCAGAGATGGACATTGAGGGATTTGCTGGATCTCTTTGTCCCTCTTCCAAATGTGGCCGCATTGAACAAGACTTTTAACACTCTCCATTAAAATAGCAAAACAAACTGAACAAAAACTCTGTGAATTCTCTCTCCTCCAAAAACATGGAAATAAAATAGTATTCTGTTGAATATCTGATGAAGTGAGACTCTTCTAACCATGGCTTGGAAATGTTACAATCACAGCTCAGCTAAGCTTTTGGAGAGAAAACAAGTTGCTTTTCACTGGATGACGGCCAGACCATCTCCCATGGGAGAATTCCCTGGGTTGTTTTTATCATGCTACCCAAATGAGTCAGAAATATTGTTGTTTTTAATACAAAAGATATTGCAGAGCGGCTAAATTGTTGGGGTCTGGGGCCCACTTCTTTTACTTTGCCTAACAGTAGAAGCTAATACTTTTTTTAGTCTTTCTAGATTTTTTTAAAAAAAAATCTTTGACAATTTCAGGCACGCATATATGGTAAATTCTGATCATTTCCACCATCATCATCCTCTTTCATCTTTTCCTCTCTCATATTGAATCCTTTCTTTCCAACATGCCCCTTCCTAACTTTTGTGTCTGTCTCTATTGTTGTGTTTGTCGGTTTGTGTTTGTATTTCTGTCTCTGTGTGTGTGTCTGTCTCTCTCTCTCTTTCTTACTCCCACCCCCATCTCAGTGTGTATGATCTCCTAAGATTAATTACCGTTGCTTTCAGGAGCATGGGAGGAGAGTTAGTTACTGGAGCATGAACAATTTACCAGCACCACAACACTGAGGGAACTGAAACCTGCCCCTCAAGCAGCTGGTAATTGCCCATCATCCCTCAGGGGATGGAGAGGTCATAACTGGTGACTGCCAATCATCCCTCAGGGAATGGAGAGGTCATAACTGGTAACTGCCAATAATCCCTCAGGGAATAGACAGTTCATAAGCCCCTTCCCCCACAAAGGATGAAATAGTGACAGTGTCAACCTTATATGTGTCCTGAGCGGATAAACACAGTTGCAGTGAATTCCTGAGTCCAATCCTGAGTTCCTACCCTTTGGTACTTGCATTCTTTCAGCCCCTGTCTTCTGGGATAGTCCTTAAGCCAGGAAAGGTGCTATAGAAATGCTCCACTTAAGGCTGAAAAATCAATTGTCATTTATATTCCATACTTTAGCCAGTTGTGAGTCTCTGCATTAGCTACCACCTACAGCAATGAGCTTCTCTGATGAAGATTGAAAGCAATACCAGCATAAGTACTTAGAAAGCAGTTTAACAGCATATCCATTTAGCAAACATCAATAGTGATAAATGCCTTCTCAAAGCCTTTCACCTTCCCAACACATGCTCTTATCTAAGGTTTCAATATCAGGTAAAACTTCCTTCCTGTGGAGTAGGCCTCCAAATCAGTGAGAAAGCAATTGGTTATTCTCATAATAGGCATGTCACTATTACACAAGTGAGCTTTTTTTTTTCCATGTCAGTTCTGGGGATTTGAATTCAGATCCTCACACTTGTAGAGCATGTGCTTTATTGACTAAAACATCTTTTCACCCTGCCAATGGACAATAACAACATTTATTGTTTTAGAGATCATTGGGGCACCTTTGACCAACAACTCATATGGAGGAATCTGGCATCTTGGATTTTTGTTAATAACATTCTTGGAGGCACATTATCAATCCATGAAGGATTTCTTTGTTCAAATACTTTTAATTCTGTTTTTAAACTGAAGTACAAAATACATATCGTTTTTGGGCTAAGTGAAGGACATCTACTTAAAGAGAGAGATAGTTAGGGGAAGACTGGAACAGGAAGGTTAAATAGAGATAGGGAGGGAGGAGAATGGAATAAGGGAGGGAACGTAGGGAGCAACAGCTAACACTAAAGGCCATGTGATGGGTCATATGGAAACACAGTACAGTAGAAACTTCTTAAAAGAAATACATAAATGAAAAAAATCTAAATGGAGTCACCGAATAACAAAGCCCAACTAGACATCTCTCACCACCAAGTGAAAACTCCAGTGCGAGGAATGAGTTACATGTAGCAGAAATTGTAATTGGTCTTAACACTAAAAACCTGGAGTCAGATACCGGGGTGAAAGCTAAAAGATCAGAGAAGCAGAGCAGTCAGCTACTAGAAAGACTTCTTACCTCTAGTAGTCCTCAGACTGAAAGGGGGCTAAGCTTCTGTCTCCTCTCACCTTATATTCCTCTCTCCACTCAGTCATATCACTTCCTGTCTCTACCTCCCTAGTACTGGGGAGATCCCAAGGGCTGGGATCAAAAGTGTAGGCCACCACTGCCTGGCTCTGTTTCTCTTTTAGGCTGGATCAATCTTGTGTAGCCCAGGGTGGCCTTGAACTCACAGAGATCTGTCTGCCTCTGCCTCTCAAGTGCTGGCCTCTATGGCTAACTAGTGGCTTGGTGTATTCCACCACTGCTTGACCTCTATGGCTTAGCTCCACACTCTAATCTTCAAGCAAGCTGTATTTGTAGATCACAAACAAAATATCACCACAGTTACATATAATTGAGTTGTTGGTCAAATAGGCCCCATGGAAACCCCCAAATAACTCTGGCTATTGCCAAGACTATTGGTTTCTCACCATAAGCTGACAGTAAGACCCTATTGCTGAAGACAACACCCACATATCTCATCAAACATGGAAACTAGAAGTCAACCTGGTGCCTAACTAGAGCCTTCACCCCTATTGACTTGTTTCTTATCCATCAACTGTTATGTACCACTAATGAAAGTAGGTAGTCACTGACATGAATTCTTATTGTCAATATATTTGAGTCTATATTAAAAAATAAATAAATAAATTTATGTCACTTACATGATTACAGTGTTATTTATATTATTACAATTATTACCTTGATTTTGTTGATTAGTTGTCATACAGAATGATGCTTCATGGACGGGAAAAAGATCAGTAGAATCTTAGCTTCTTCAAGATCAGTTTGTGAGTGTAGGTGTTCTCTTAGTTTGAAGATTTATTTACTCAATAACTTTCTATGCTTAGCTTTCACAGAGATTGCCAGCTGGGAATGACACTGACCATTGAACATTGGTTTTCAACTCAGTTCCTGGCCTCTCTCTGGCTCCCTGCACAGAGCAGACAAAGATCTCATTGTGACCTATCAAAGGGAAAAGGAAAAAGTGGAATATGATAACCAAAAGGATGCATAAACATACATTTCCTAAAGGAGTGATGTATAGGAATAGGTCTGGTAGGCATATTCTGGGAGATGGCTTAGGGTTAAGTTCTGAGATTTTATTATGGACAGCACAAGGGATTGAGGTGGGGGAGATAAAACACCATAGGAATTTTAGAGGCAGGGTTTGTAGCTACTCAACTGCCTTCAGGAACAATGAATTCAGTGACCCAAGAGCCCGTACTGGTGGAGGGGGCCACCAAGCCTATAACACATGCACGGTTGGATTTCCAATCATTCCCTATGTAGAGAAATAGCAGGCTTCTTTATTGGTCGTCTTCTGATGAAAACCTACTCCTAGGAAGAGTTCTCCAGGCAGATCACTAGTCTTGTATACACTCATACACTCGTTAGAATTCTGTGATAAAAGCATAGCACCTCGCACACACAGGAAAACCCTGCCTCTGGTGGACCTTTCAATAGGAGCAACTAGATTAATGTAAGGCAAAGTGTCATGAACTAAAATTTTCTCTGGATGCCAAAGCTTTGATTATTTTCCCCTCAAATAAACTTTTATCATCACTCAGAGGACAGTTGATACTTTTCTTTTATGTCTAGCTTCAGATCCATGGGTTGGCTATTGCCTGTCAAGTTCAGTTGCAGACCCATTTCGCAATGACTTGTGGAAAATTTTGCTCCGTGCTTGGTACAGTGGTTTTTGCTCAGGCAAATCCCTGTCACTCATTTCTAAACTTATCAAAATTTCTTTATATATTTTTATTTTGACTACTAAAAACACCCCTTTCAGTTTATTTTGCACACCAAATATAGATGAATATTCTTGTGCCACAGATATTTGGTAAAGAATCTGCCTTTCACAAAAAGATGAGTTGAGTGATTTTTCTACACAGAGTAAGATATTTGTCATTTCCTAAAACAGTATTTTACATATAGACTCATTCCTTAAAAGCCCTGCTATAGCATTATAAACAAAGACCAATTTTTTCCATTATTAGAGGATTGTGCTCTATACCACATCAATGTACAATGATCCTATATTCTTACATGGCCTGTGACCCCTCCCTCAATAAACAGTGCTCCATGAACTTGGATTCAAGACTACTGCATCCTACTGCCATCTTCCTACTACTGTTTTCTTTTCTGTCTTCTTCTTCCCTCTGGCCTATGGAGTGTAGTCTCTCTCTCTGATTCAAAGCTGGTGTAAGTCCCTTCGTGTTACTCCAGGCAAACAAAGACCATCTACATCATAATTAATGATGTGCAATGTAAAGTCATAGAAAATAAGTAGAAGAAAATTTGTCTTTGGAATGAGTTTTAAGCTTTTTTAAAACATAATGCTTGAATTTCTAATTTGGAAAAATTGGTGTAATTTCCTCATTATGTATTCCTCGTGACTTCAAAATATTAGTAGTAATAGGGGAGTGGTTACAATTATTATCCCTTAATTTCTATTCCTTTTATTTCTTTTATCCAATTTCTTTCAAATAAGGAGCCTGGCTTCAGATGTAAATCTGATAACTACAATTACTCATTTTCTTGAAAAACCTATATCTGACAACACCTTGGAACTTGGAAAATGCAGAATTTAGGTCTTTTCTAGATTAGAAAACCCTAAATATGCTTTTTAATGAGGTATCCAGATAATGGCTATGAACATTAAAGCGAGAAAACTCTCTAGAAATTGGAGTTGATCACTTACTTTTGTATTAAACAAACCATAAAGGTGTACATTCAAATTTTTATTGTCACATAAGGATGCATGAAAAGTGTGTGCATGTTAATATGAGGTAAGAGAGTTGGGTGAAGTATTTGAGTCAAATAACTTTTTTTGTAGTAGTAGACCTGTGTAGTAAATATACAGAGAATCTTTCCTAAGATAGAGAGAAGTATTTCTGTAATGTTTTTGTCCTGTTTTTGTGGGAACATATTCAGTGACACAAGGAAAACAGAGCTGACAAGAAATCACTTCCCAAAACACATCTAAGGTCTCTCAGAGCTGGAATCATTTGATGAATTTTTCAAGAAATTTATAATTCAAGGTGCTTGATTAACTTTTAAAGAGTTGAGTGTTGACAGGTTTAAAATCAAAAGGAAAGGACCGGGGTGATCTGGTAGATTTTTAAAGCAAGTTAGAAGCAATAAGTCAGTGTCTTGCCCTCCTTAGTTTTGTTACATTTAGGGCCATTGAAAATTCAAACCCATGCATGTTCACACCGGCTAACACAGGAATGACAATTGCTATTTCTTATTTAGCCAACATATAGTTGAAGAATTCCTAAGATAATCAGTATCTAGTATTTAGCTTACCAAAGTTTAGTGGTATAAGTATGTATTTCATATCAGTTTATGAACAATACCATGTAAAGCTGATTTATATAGACTCTAGATAGCCACAGAGTCACAGTGGAATGAAAAGACAACAATGTAAATTGGAAGAGGAAGGGAAAGAAGCAAAGGGCTTAAAACCACAAAGTTCAGTGAAAACATACATACAGACAACAACAGAACATGATGTCACCTCAAAATGTTTGTAATCAATTGGAATGAGATGAGCGTCTCATGACTTCTAGAAGATAGAGCCAATGGCCCAGCAGTTAAGAGCACACACTGCTCTGGCAGAGGACTAATTTATAGCTTTTGAGAGAAATGAATCAGTTCAATATAGGGTGAGAGCTATGATTTGCTTGACAAACCGGTAGCTTTTTAGATGACCTAAGTAACCATAAATAACAATTGCCAACAGGATCGGAGAGAACACACTAACACTACAGGCTGTCCCAGCTCTATGCACATTCAAATGACCAAATCTATATTGGAAAATGTCAAGACTGTTTATTCTGAGTCATTAGAGTATTTATCATGATACACAGTCTGCCAATATGTGACCACTCCTTTATAATATCCATATTTGAAAATTTATCATTATTTGCAAGTAATACACATTATTTTATTACAATTTTTTTTAAAAAACAAAATTCAGCATCCTAAAAAAAAATTTGCTGGTATTACAAATTCCTATTAAGTTTGCTGTGCTACTATAAGAAATTAAAGAAACCATTAAATATTTAGGAACATTCAACACCAAAAGCTTTAAATCTAACTGTACGTTGTAGCCCCTGAAAAAGCTACAAAGTCCTTTTTTTAAAAAAAAGTATTTTCTCTACAAAGGATCTCATCAGCTTTACAAAAATCTGTACAGTTTTTATACTGAAGCTAATGTTGAGCTGCACTTGAATTTCACATTCTGAGCACATACACGCCACACATTTTAGGACAGCCATTTATTCTTCATCGTCATCATCATCATCATCATCTTTGTCTTCCTCCTCCTCTTCTTATTCCTCATCTTCTGCTTCTTCATTCTTCTTCTTTGAGCCTGTTGGCCTACCAGGACCCTTCTTTCCTGCTTCACTTTTAATCTGTTTTAGAAATATAAAATTTGGAATATATAGTAATACAAAACTGTTATTTAATGTTCTGGCCTATCCAGATTTTTTTAGATTTCTTTACAAATCTGCTTAACATCCAAAACACTGCTATAAGACAAAATTGACATGCAAATTGGTAAATCCAGATGTTAATGTCTCTTACACCATACGGAGGCAATATTTTGTTAGTTCTAGTGTAACTAATAGAAAGACCAGAAATATAATAAATATGAAAGAAAAACAAAAGGTGATGTTTTCTGACATATTATTATGAGACACTATGTTAGAAAGCTAAGAAAATTATCTGAAAAAAATAGCCTTTTGCTGCATAATGGATAATTACTCATATTATTTCATGATACTGAGATCTAGGAAATGAAGCAACTTTTGATTCTGTTACAATGAACAGCTTGAATACAACTTTTTCCATAGTTTCTAGACCTTAGGCTAAACACAGGACTTCAGAAAGTCTATCAGGAGTTCCCGATTAACTCTGTGTCACTGGGATGTCATAGTGTTTTAGAGGTCAGCGAAATCCTTCTGAGTTGGAAAATGCTTGAAGCTATTTGCCCTACCTCAGGAAATAACTGCTTATATAGGTGACAGTCATGTCAAGTGGACTTAAATGTTTAGAATCAGGGTTAACGAATGTCAGCAAAAATAGCATTGGGCAGATAATACATCTCATAGCCAAAGGATTATTAAATGTAGTTGCACGGTGTGCTGGGGCAAATCTAATCTCTCGAACCACAGTCTTCCTGACGTTGAAATTGGAACTAGCGATCTAATGTGCCTGTGACAGGGCACGTAACTGACAGTTTTCATCTTTGCCAAGTTCAGTAACCTTTCAGCCACATCTGTAATCGCTCTGTAAAGCACTCTGGGAAAATCCTACCTAGATTTTCTCTCCTACCTATAGTTGCTCTTGTTATTTGAAAGAGCAGTTATAATATATTACAACATAATCTACAGATGAATGGTATTTTCACTAAGTGCATTTGTGCTGAAGATCTTCCTCCGGTGTATGGAACTGCAGACTGAATCTGGGGCATTGTGGACACTAGGAAGCACTCTTCCACTGAGCAACTCCATGGCCCCACACTAAAAGAAGTGTTTGCACTTAGGTCATTCCTAGCTAGGTTCTCAAAAAATGAACGAAGAGGATAAGCAGACAGTTGGAGAAAGAAATAGGATTTAGAAGATATGTGGACACTCTTTCATAAGCTTACATTTTAGAATGCAGATTAATCAGGAATTCTATTTCACTTCTGGGTTCTTTTTTCATCTTGTTTATGGAATCAACTTGAGCACCCCAAAGCAACTTAAATTTTCTACTAATGATTTATGATATGTCTATATCTAAGAAAAAATTGGTAAATTTTCTTTATTAAGACCTAGCAAAAACTTTATAGATATTTTGTGTGGCTTAAACTAGGAACATGACAAGTTCTATTAAAAATGTGTTGTATTTGGCAGGGGAGCCAATGTTGTATTCTCTAAATCTCAATAACAGAACATAGTGTCATAGTTTCTTTATAGACTGAAAATTCAATTAGCAATTCATTTCATAGACTATGTTGCTTTTTTGTTCATTGATTCAGAAAATATTAAGCAACTATTATGCACCATGTGGACACTATATGTATACAGGCTAATGAGACTTTATAGGCTAGACACGAATAAAGTCTATACTACAAATTCGATACTCGTCAAACTCTTGAGATGTTAATATACAATAATGTTCAAAGAATGTAGATATTTTTCTGGGTCTTCTCAACTAAAAGCCATCAGTCTAGGCTACAATCGAGGATTTAAAATCCTCAGGCCAGTATCCTTCATACTATACAAAACCAAGAATCCCTTAAAAACCACATGCATTTTGATGTGTGGAGCTAGATATCAATACAAAACTATTACTGCTCTACAGTGCCATCATGGTCAGATGTTTGTTTCCATCCAGATTCCTGGAGAAGGAGGAGAATGCTGTCTGGTTTGTTCATTTGTTCTCCTTTCCGCCATCTTGACATCTATCTCTGTATTTTATCCATGTAAATAACTATAGCTTATAAAACAGTGTAAATATCAGTCTACTTGCACACTATTTCCATAAATTTAAGTGTCAAGTAAAATCCTTCACTGAACAGTAGAGATATTTCAAAAACTTTAATTATGTAAGAAACTTTGTGATCATAAGTTTATTTATATTTGCATGTACTTGTTTATTTTTTATGTGTTTGTGCGTGTGCATACATGTGGGTGGGCATGTGCCATGGCATATGTTTAGATAGAGATCAGAACACAGTTGTGCCAGTCAGTTCTTTGCATCTACACCATGAGTCCCAGGGATTGAGGCAGTTAGCATTGGCAGGAAGTGCCCTTACCCATTGGACCATCTCATGTGCTTCAAACTGGCCATTTTAAAGACAAGAAAAAATGATATTACTTTCAAGTTTTAAAAAAGGCAATGCTTACAAGAATTTTATTTAATTAATAAAAATTCGAAGATAATGTTTTGTAGCAAAATGGAAATTCTAATCAGAAACATGAAGTTGCCATATTTTGAGGATATTAATTTTAGTAAAGAGTTCTTGGGTGGTATTTAATAAGGAGGCCACATTTGTGTATTTGAAATACTCTTTTCTTCATTCTAATCTCAAAAAGAATACATAGAATATTCTAAGGTGTCCTGTCATAGAGTCACCTGGAACTCAGCTCTGATTTTATTTTTATTTTTTACTATACATTTTCTGAGCCCGCGCTTAGACTCACTTCCGATTCTCTCTACACCATACTACCTGCTTCCTGCCCCCTAGAGTTCTTTTGATTATAACTTTTCCTTTCCAATTTGGTTAGAAATTTCTTAATGTCATTGAGATAAACCACCCTCTCTTTTTCTCAGAACTTGGGGACTTCCTTCTCTCCCATTTGAACCCAAAGCCTTAATTGTTTTTACAACATTTACAGTTTTTAAAATGGACATTGTCCAGTGCCTGATGGTCAGGCCTGAAAACATACAGTCAAATAACAGTATACGGATTGACCAGGCTACATTTAGGAATGTGTGTGTATATATACAGATATATACATGTAATAACAATGTGAAAAAAGAAGGCGTGAGTTTGAAGGAGAGTAGGGAGGAGTATTTGGAGAGTTTGGAGGAAGGAAAGGTAAAGGAGCATTGTAATTATAACCTCAAAAATAAAATTTAAAAATGAATATTAGTAATCAGATGGTTTCAATAGCCAAATGAATTTCCTGGTAAATAGAAAACGGATGCCTCCAATCATTAGCTACTCACATGAGGCTTTTAAATTGTTTGAGGCATTCAAAACTTGGGAAAGAACCTTACCAGTGAAGACATTCTCTCTTCTTTTTACAGAAATTTGCCTGCTGACCAAGGGCCGGCGCACCGCCAGTGTCCGAGCTGATACATACTGTCGTCTTTACTCCCTTTCGGTGGACAACTTCAATGAAGTCTTGGAGGAATACCCAATGATGAGAAGAGCTTTTGAGACCGTTGCTATTGACCGACTCGACCGGATAGGTACTCTTCAGCTTTCCATTTCCTCAAGCACAATTTCATTTTAGGTTTGAATTCTAGTGCATAGATATCTTGTTAATTTGTGTGAAAAAAAAAAAATAGCACACAGCTCTGTAGTACATAGTTGTTTAGAAAGACCTGAGGTAGCTCCTTCTCCTTCTAAATGCTCTGGATTGATTTGTTCATGTCTGTTTTCACTAGCTACGCAATCTGATAGCCCAAGTGATACCACTTCAGTTTGAATCGTCAGGTAAAAAGCACTGGTACAAATTCCAGATAGCACTAAAATAGTAGTGAAAGCCAATATCATGAGTCTGTATTACATTCCATATTTTATTATAAGGTTCTTTTTATCTTTAAGGGCCAGTTTTACATTTTATACTTATATTAAAAAAAAATTAAAACTTACGCAAGTTTTAAATCGGGCTCAGCAGAAACATCAAAATGTTTGTAATACAGACTCAAACAGAACAAGCCTTTGTAGACATGCCCTACATAGATGTTTCTTTGCAAACATCAATGATATGAAGTATTTTATGCTACAAAACAAAAAAGTATGTTAACTAGAACTTATTAGTTATGCTAAAGATTTGCGTAGTTTCTCCCAGCAACATTGTCTTGCTGTTAAATTCGCTATCCTGGAATATGCCGAAAAGATCATTTGAGTTCATTCTTCAAACCTTAACCAGTTTGTCCACCTTACCTTTCCTTCCCCTCTTCCTCAGCATAGTTCTGCACTAGATTCATAATTCAGCTTAAACACTATTCCCTGTAGAGACTTTTTCTTGCTTCTCACCACATACTAGGCAGAATTCCCTTGATGCATTCTCATATAGTCTCCTACATTCCCCTCTCACAGCCCTGCCTTTGTTACAGTAACTGTTCTAAAAAAAAATACTAAACTTTATGGGGAGAGCATCTTTAACTCACCATTACACTTGCAATATCTTGTCCACAATGCATGTATGTTGAAGGGGGAGGAAGGAGGAGGGAGTAAATATACCTGAAGCAGATGGACTTGGGGTCAGCTAGAGGTAAAGAAAAGGTGTCTCGAGATCTTCATTGTTAAAAAGGTAAGGTCTTATTTTTTTTATGACAGCTTCTCACCCATCTTTCTTTCCCTCTATGTAGCACAGAATGAAAGACTTTAAGGGTGAAAAAATAGATGAGGTAAAGTAAAAGTAGTGTGTGGACATTATCACAGGACACACACACACACACACACAACAAAACAAAACAAAACAACAAAAAAAACCCCAGAAGTTCATAGTGCCAACTTAGCGAGTTAACATAGTCATCCACAGAGACGGTACCCATGAAATAAGTAGAAATTCCTAAAAGCAGGATTTGAAAACAACCTCATTTTTTTTTTTTTTTTTTTTTTTTTTTTGCTATATGAGTGTTCATGTTAGACACAGAGACTAACTTCTGAGTACTTGGGACTGATTTCCTAAACAAAATGGGTATCTTCAGATAAATTATTAAAATTCACTATATCCAGTAACTTCTATTAGTCTGGTTCATCTTCATTCTCTTCAAAATTGTAATTTCTCAAGAAAATTCTATGAGGTTGTTTTAATCAACAGTACAAGCAATAATGTTGCTAGGAAGCACCCACATTTTTATTTTTGACCCTGATAAAACTCCAACAGTGCATTAAAGCTAAAGCAACCATTTTAATTCTTTTCACAAAGATACTTCAATTATGAAATGTTGACTGTTCAAATACAAAGCAACACTGTCCATCTCAGTTGTGAGATCAATACTTAAATATTTATTGTAATTATTTAAGGTAATATATCAAATAAATAAACTGTATTGTAATATATCAAATATATCTGTATTCATTACTAATACTAACATAAGAGGATTTTTCTTTAGGAAATTAGAGAAGCTTTGAGGAAAGGAACGACAACTATTTTGACAATGATATAAAATGACCACTTCTCTCATTATCCAAGAAATTTATTCATTATCCAAGAAATTTATTATACAGCATCCTGTTGAAAATGTGCTCAGTTATTTTGAAATGTTACTATTTAGCAGCGAAGCATAATTTATTCACTTTTCAGTTACCAAGCTCATTGGGTATTTTTATTGAAAATAGATTATTCTCTCATATAATACATTCTGGCCAGTTTCCCCTCCCTCCATTCCTTCTAGACACTTCCCCACCTCCCCCAGATCCACTTCACCTCTGTTGTCTCCCCTCAAAAGAAAAAAAAAAAAAAAGCAGACCTCCAAGAGACAACAACCACACACGACAAAACAAAATACAATGAGAGACAAGGCAACCCAAGAGGAGAAGAGTCCCAAGAGCGGGAAGAGTCAAAGACACACCTGCTCCCACAATTAGGAGAATCACAAAAACACCAAGCTAACAGCCACAACATATACACAGAGGACCTGGTGCAGACTCCTGAAGGCCCGGGGTTTGCTTCGAAGTTTCTGTGAGCCCCCGTGAGTCCTGCTTAGTTAGTTCAGTTGGCCATATTCTCCTGGTGTCCTCCATTTTTTTTTTTTTTTTTTACCAAAGTGTGATTGATTCTAATTAATATTCTACCAGGGAATGCCTATCTATTGCAAAGCTCTCGAAAAAAAAAAATTATGATAAGAAGTAGAACTAAAGCTTATTTTTGTCCTGGAGTGAGCTGAGAAGTGCGGAGCTCTGTGTTTTTTCCCTAACAGCCTCTATTACAGAGGAGGAAAGCTCCTGAGGCACCCCACACTGCGCATGTGCATAAGCATCCCCCTAAGGAAATTTGCTTGCAAATGCTAAAACCTGGAACCCATGTCAGGTTGTTCACATGTAATTGGTATTTGTATTTTTTTTAAAACTCCTGAGATGAGAGAAATATGCAGCTAGAATGAAGAGTCATTGGTGCCTGGCATTAGTCAAAGGCTGAATCTCTTGAGATAGTTGCTCGTCATGATACTCTATCTGTATAAAACAGTACCAGATTGAGCAATCTGGGTCTGGTCTGAGGGACTGCCTTTCTACAGGCACCCAGATGATTCAGATGAAGCCAATCTGTCATTGGTATCAAGGCTTCACCATCAGAATTTCTTCCTTTCTTCACAGCCTCTTCACTGTCTAACCCAAATTTCTAAGCAGCGATCTTAACCTTCCCAAGTGATAAATACGATGAATACATCTGCTCCACAATCCTGAGCATTGTGTAAATGGTTCTCCCTAAAGCCTTCTGTTGATTGTGTGTCCCGAAGCAAATGCTGCAGTGATGTCTCTGACTCTCCTTTGCCTTGCCTTACAAACACAACTCGAAAGTAAAGTAATGATTCTAGGCCCAACCTGACCCAAACACCCACGCTTCTCTACTACACCACAAATTATGCTCCTGTTACATAGGTACATTTCTTTTGTAAAGTAGCTTCGTTTTTTTTTACCACCTTTAGTCTTTCCAATTTTTCTTGAGTGTGAGATTTCTAAGCAGATGAAACATTGTGCACAAGGCAGATGTTCTCCTTCTGTTTGGTGGTGACAGGTGAGGTTCTTGACTTCTAAATCCATGGGTCTTAACTCTGACATACATCACCCTGGAGTAGCCAGTCTCTTGTGCCATTATTAGTTACTTTCAGCCTGTCTAAGTGCCTATTTTTCCTTTGCTGATAGGCAAGAAAAACTCCATTCTCCTTCAGAAGTTTCAGAAGGATCTGAACACTGGTGTGTTCAACAATCAGGAGAATGAGATCCTCAAGCAAATTGTGAAGCACGACAGAGAGATGGTTCAAGCGATCCCGCCAATCAACTACCCTCAAATGACAGCCCTGAATTGCACATCATCAACCACCACCCCGACCTCCCGCATGAGGACACAATCTCCACCAGTCTATACGGCAACCAGCTTGTCTCACAGCAACCTCCACTCGCCCAGCCCCAGCACACAGACACCCCAACCCTCAGCCATACTCTCACCCTGCTCCTACACCACAGCAGTCTGCAGTCCTCCTGTACAGAGCCCCCTGGCCACACGAACTTTCCACTATGCCTCTCCCACTGCTTCGCAGCTGTCACTCATGCAGCAGCTACCGCAGTCCCAGGCACCCCAGACTCAGCAACAGCAGCAGCAACAGCAGCAGCAACAGCAACAGCAGCAGCAGCAGCAGCAGCAGCAGCAGCAGCAGCAGCAACAGCAACAACAACCACAGACACCTGGTAGCTCCACACCGAAAAACGAAGTGCACAAGAGCACGCAAGCGCTTCATAACACCAACCTGACCAGAGAAGTCAGGCCCCTCTCGGCTTCGCAGCCCTCGCTGCCCCATGAGGTGCCCGCTATGATCTCCAGACCTCATCCCACTGTGGGCGAGTCACTGGCCTCCATCCCTCAACCTGTGGCAGCTGTCCACAGCACGGGCCTTCAGGCGGGGGGCAGGAGCACAGTGCCACAGCGTGTCACCTTGTTCCGACAGATGTCCTCGGGAGCCATCCCCCCCAACCGAGGAGTGCCTCCAGCACCCCCACCACCAGCAGCTGTGCAGAGAGAATCTCCCTCAGTCTTAAACACAGACCCAGATGCAGAAAAACCGCGTTTTGCTTCAAATTTATGATCCTTGCTGATTGTCAAAGCAGAAAAGAAATACTCTAATAAACAGAATATTCTCAGATATTATTTTAATCTATCTGGTGATAGATCCCTATAGCCTACTCTGAAAAGATATTTTAGACAGCTCTGGCCTACATGCAAATGTAAAAACATATATACATATATAATTAAATAAATATACATATCTCTATATATAAATGCCCAGGAGAAGTTCAAAAGACTTGTATAGCATTCAGTGTTACATGTCTTCCTTTCTTTAAAACCATTAAAGGATTTAACACATTGTTGTAAGATCATTGATTTCTAACCCACTTTTACTTAATTCCTTTGATATATGTATTTCTCTCTTTTATGAAGAGTCCTTGGGGGGTCAATGGCATCAAAACTCAGATTTTAAAAAGGCAACTCCAATTAGTTCCAGAAGAGCACCAATCAAAGCTTTCCTTCATTAGCTGTGCCTCTGTACCTAGATTGCTAATTATGTGGGATGAAATAACCCAATCCCAGTTTGTAGCTCTAAATTGTATTTTGGTGCTTTAAATTTTGAGTTAGGTGAAGGAACACACTACATGCTCAGCCACCATAGAAGACTAACATCGCCACTACTAAGGCTTTCTCTAACCTCAAGCATGTTCATTGATTTGGCAGGAAGGTGAGGAGATATTTGTTTTTGTGTGTTATTGGACTTCTACCGAGACTCTGTCGATGTTAGTTGTAAATAACTTTTCCAGCCCAAATAAAAGTAACTCTTCTGTGTTGTATAAAGGTAAAAGTCACTGTTTAAGAATTCAGTTTTATGGCTTCACTTCAAAAGTTAAGAGTTTTAAATTTCACAAAATCTAATAATTGTGACAATTGTTCAACTGTAATGCAATGGCTTCAGACCTACAATATTATTTTAACCTGCAATATTTTATGCAAAATTGTATGCTTGAATCTACAAATTGCTTGTATTACACCAAAAATTATTACTTTTCTTCCTTATTGACATAATCAAGCATCTGAAACTAGTCCTGGCATGCTTTTTGGGGCAAAAAAAAAAAAGTAGATTCTAATCAGTCATTGTAAGAAAAGGCTTACAGTATTTCTCACTTCTAGAAGATATAACAATTCATTTATTACCTCTTTTAAAATTCTTAAAAGGGTGACTTGGATCTCTGACTAAAATCTAGAAGTGAGGTTTTCACTTTAATTTAATATTATCGCTGTTATTATCATTTAAACGGTTATTTGCAAACCACAGCTTGGTTTGGAGTTAAATGTGTTCTGTGTCTTCATGTTAGTTGGTAGTTTATTGTGATGTTAATGTGAAGAAATAAATATAATAATCATCACATCTGTTTGGAAATGCACATTTGCCCTATGTATATTGTAGCTAAGCAGTTAGTAAATCTTAAGGCATGTGGTAACCAACATAGTCCTTAGATAGACCGGAGGTTTGCTCTTTTAAATGTGCTGAAAGTAGGGTGGACGTGGTGACAGGAAGCAGGGGTGAAGTTGAGCTGTCTGTAAGCATTGTTTGTTTGTTCTTTTGTTTCCTTAATTCTTTCTGTGAGCATCAGCCTTTTAGAGATCATGTGTGCTTACGGCATCCCACACATGTGGTTGAATGGAACACAATGGGAAGATTCCTCATGTTTGACTTCTGTAAATAACTCAAGAGAGTGACCTGACGTGGAAGTCTTTAGTAGCATGAGCACGGACGATCCACTTAAGAACTTAAAGACCACACATTCTGTTGGGACAGGGCCTCTAGATAGACTTGAGGACAGAAAACAAAAGCAGAAGCAGAAGCAAAGTGAATCCATGCGGCCTGTTATGCCTTTTATGGATCTAACACCTATGAAACCAAAAAGAATTGCTATGCTTAATTGCTAACAGATCCTAATTTGTGTGGAAGCAATCAACAATGCTAGGCAATATGATGTTATTTATTACTGACATGCTGGTGACTAACGACAGCCTGTTGGGAATGGTGTAAGAGAGAGCTCATTCGGCCTACCTAGAATCTATGAGAAAGTGGCAAGACTATTTACATATCAGTACGAAACTCTTTAATTTTTTATTAAAATATAAAAATTAGCTTCAATTTATTAAGATCATGCACTAGTCCTTTACATTATTAAAGGTTTACATTTCACAGGATTAATGGGTTTGGTAGTAAAATATTTTTTATATATAAAATTTTTCGAGCACTATTGGGAAACATCAGCAAAATTGAATTGCATGATCATTCAGTGCAACCATAACATTTTTATTCACTTTGTACTAGAATGGACAAAGAACACTAAGGTTTATATGTTAAACTAACAAAATGGTACAGGGTAAATTATATACACATATGTATGAATGTACATATATATATTTAGATTAAGGAGGAAAGTGACTCACATTACTGTAATATAAAGGTACAGTGCTAGGTGAACATGACCTTTTTTCTCTGTACATAGTTAAGCTCAAGGATGGAGTTTTAATCTGTACAGAAAGAACTGTATTATTGATCTTTTGCTGCTGAGAAGATAAGAATATAGCTGATCCTTGCCACTGTACAACCAGGGAAGAGTTAGAGTATGTCTTTTGTCTTTGCTCAAAGCCATACATATAAATATATATAAAGATTATTAATAAATCCAACAGAAAATAAACTAAAATTATGAATATTTTATTTTATTGTTGAACTCTAATCCAATGTTTTGCTTTGTTGATGACTATAGATTTGCTTGTTTGTCTGTCTTTGTATAATTTCCAAAAAGATTTATTCTTGAAAATCACCATACAATTCTTATAGATACCCTATAAATACAGAATGAAAATAATTTAAATAGAACATGGACTTCCCAGTCATCCCTTTGTTTTACCTTTCCCGTACAGTAAAAATTTACTTTATTCTTTACTCTATGCCTCTTTAATATGTGGTGTTTGTCCAGTTTCAAATCACAGCCATGTTTATAGCATTGGATATGAGGATGATGTTTAATCTATGTACATGTCCTGTTGTCTTTGGGATTTTCAAATGCCTCCGATGAGGTTGATCACAATGAGGATAAATAGTGGAGCACTCTTAAACACAATAAGGATAAAATAGTGTTTTGCCATTTACTGTCATCCTGTAACACACAGCCTGCCTCCAGGTCTCCGTGACCTCTCCGTAAGGGAATGATTACCAAGTGAATGCCATTCCACTTTTAAAAGCTGCTTATTCTACCATTTACAGACTTAAATGAACATGGTGTTTTCAGGACACTGCAAAGGAAACAACTAAGTTATTCTAATAATTCCTAAATGTAAATGAACAATTTACACAATATGATGAGTTTAAACTTTTAGACATATTATATTAAAGCTATAATTACTTTTCAAAGCACAAATCATTTCTAATAGTCTGTCAGGATTATTGTGTAAAAATATCTCCATTGATTCTTAATTGACTTACAGTTTTTATTTTACAATTTTGCTTTAATTGCTCTTTTGGACCTTCCTTTCTCTATTTGTATGATATTAAACTACATGACCCAGATGTCTCTCACTTCTATCTCCAGCACTCTAGAGTATGTGTGAGACAGTGCAAGTGTGGGATAAGTTGTTGTCACTGTGGTTATTATTTACATTCACTAACCCTAACAAAGATTTACTATATGTTAGGCCAGTCCACCTAAAAGCATATCAGTCTGTGCCATGAGAAAAATTTATTCCTAGAATATAATCCGGTACTGAGCTACACTGAATCTTGAGTAGTCAAAAAATTGTCATGAAATAACTCCTTTGAATATGTAGACCAAATTATTCCTCAGTTCTTTTAACTTGGTTCAAAATATTTTCAAAATCATGTTGGAGATTTTTTTTCAAAGATTTTTTTATTGATTTTATGGTTATTTATACTTGCTATGGTCCCTTGAGAATAGTGACTTTCTAAAGCAACTTAATTTCAATTTTAACAACACATTTGTATTATTGTATGTTTTTTAAAAGAGGCAAATGATTGAGCTGATCATAAAGGGCAACCTTATTCTTAAAAGTAATGCATGAACTATAAATAAAAAAAAAAAAAACCTTTGCCTAACTTCAGGAAAGATTCAGATTCACACCAAGCCAGTCTTTCACCTTTCAATTTGAAGTTTTAAGTAATTCCATATTGTGTAATGCTTTCCTTCACTGGGGCTATTAACATCTTCATGGATGGGTCATTTTGGCCTTGGTCACATTCTTAGCTTAAAGGTATAAGAAGCACAAACTTCCCCATGTAGGAACATCTATCCTGATGGAGTAACAAATCCACCACCATAAAAGATCCCTCATTGGACTCAAAGGACATATCCGTGATTTTTGAATACCTGATTGCTTTACACGTTGGGCAGTTCTCACTGTGAAATGCCTTTTCTACCTTTGCTTCATACTGAAACAATCTCTCTCTGACATGAGGTGATGAGGAACGGAGATAATTTTCCAAGCAAATCTGGAATAATGGTGATATGAGTGACATATCTGTTCCATGTATAATTTTTGATGTCCCAGATTAAAAAAAAAACAAAAAACAAGACAAATGATGTTTTTTTACAAAATTAAAATTAACATGATAATCACGACCTAAGACAGGACCCGACCCCACTCTTACATGACCATGCCTCTCTTATGTCACCATAATCCTACCCCTGTTTCCTTAGCCAAGGGTGGTTAAGTAGTGACAATGAAGACTTGATTTTGTTGAAAGAAGCCTTGCCAACACTTGCCCCATCATGAGACTTGTTTAAAGACAATATCAAAAGAAAATGTATGCAAGTCTATGAATTTATTTTTAAGATACTTGGTGTAGAGAGAATGACAATAGAAAGAATATATTCTGAAGAAAGCATCTTCATGTAATGATAAACGCAACTTGCTTCTAAAATGTGAATGTTTAACGAAACACTGGTCATTGGCAATAGCCACATCTTGCTGAAGCTGGAGTGTGTCATAGATTAGAGAAAACAAATTTGAAATGGTAAGGTTGGATTTAAATCCTTTTAATAAGCCATTTTTATTATCAGGCCAAAGGTTTTATAATTTTACACTTTAATCTTAATTTTGCAGAGAAATCAAAGGGTACGTGGTGAAATGCGTGTTTTGCTAATGTGAAAAGAAATAAAATGTAATTTGTGACAGAGCAAGAACTAAGGCTATTTGTTACCTCACACTACTTGTGAGGCTGCTGGGCCTGAAGGAAGACCTCGTGTTTGCCAAGGAGTGGGAATAAGTTTGGGAAACCAAAAATTTACCAGATTAGCATATCAAAAGAGTACAGGGTGAAGGGTGAGGGCATGAAGAACCATGAAAACGAGTTAGACTATAGAACAGGGAAATGTTTGGGATTCAAATAAGCTAGTTTCCCAGAACTGACTGGTGGTACCCTGTTCCACAAACTGAGAAATATAGACATTCCTTGGAGATATTTTATTCCTTGTGTAGCATAAATCACCATTCAACTCAATAAGAACTAGCTCTTTATTATCCTGTAATTACAATTATTTTTTAATATTTGAATAGACAGTGCTATTGATTCAGTGGACACAACTGCAAAATCAGTGTACACAGTAATTCTCCAAAAGTAAGGGCCATTTATCTATTTTTAGATTTATTAGAATGACTTAGAGTTACTTATATTTCTTAAGCAGAAATAACAGACTTTTGCCAAAACAGATGTTAAATTTTATCAGATTAAGCATAGGAAAGAAAATTCAGATTTGTAGAGGCAAACATATTTTCTTAAAACATATTTTAGTTTCCATTTAAATTGTGGCAAACCACTCAGAAACGGGAGACACAATTTTGAAGGAAGTAATCATATAACTCAATTTACCCAATGTATAGTGTCATTTTATTTTGGTTATTTATGTGGTGAAGACCTTTGTTTCTCAGTATTTAAAAATAAAAATTGTTTGCTTAACTGATTTAAGATTTACTGTGAAGGTCTTACACAAAATTCTATTGACAGCAAGCAGTTCTGAATGCCTGAAAGTGTGATATGCTGATATTTAGCATGAAGTATTGAACTTGAGTAATATTAAATAGCATTTCATAAACAAAATAGTTGCATAGACAAAGTAGCATATGTCTTCCATATATTTCTATTACAAAGATCCAAAGAATATTAACCATCTTTGGCCACAGACAAAAGTATGGAAACGTGAAAGTGATAGTGTTCCTCAGAGTAATCATCATAAAACGCTGGACACATCCCCGCACAACATAATAAATCAAAACCTTTTTGACCTCCCAATCAAGAGCAGCCTTCAGGATCAGTGCCAAGTTAATATGAATATTCAAAACAATAATTTATCTCTTCTTGGCAACAGCAATCTCATTTTGGGAGTTAGCCAAAATTAATCTCAAGCCATAGTTTCTCAATCTGATAGATGATCAGGTTAGCACCACTGTTTATGATAAAAAGCAAGTTGTGGTTCATTTTGTGTGTAGGTCATAACTATCCCTGAATGTCTAGAGATGATCTGAAAGCATTGACAAAAGCAGTTTCACAGAGTCTGCCTATGCAGAAAAAAAACAATGTGGTATTTACACTAAAAGACTTAATGACCTCACAGCTTAAAATATGAAATATCTAAAAATTAGTTTTTGTTTCTTAGAGGCAAAGACGACCTGTGTTAATTTTGCACATCTTTTTTAATGGTGTGGGTGTTTACATAGGACATTGTGTTTCTTTAACTAAATGGTATTGGCTTTGAATTGCTTAGAGGAATTCTTTACATTGATAATGGTGATAAAGTGAGCTATCTTTATATTAGCAGTTTTCAAAAGCACACAAGTAAAAATATATTACAATGTTTTGTCACTCCCTATACTAAGTATGAATGTTGGACAATCTTGTGATTATCTGTATCTCAGCATTTTAGGCTAAACTTGACTAGATTTCTAGTAAGATGGCAAAGATTCTTTCTACAAGGGTGTTTTGTGAGCAAAAGAACGGGAGGAATGGAGGGATGGGTGAAGGGAAGGAGGGAATTTGGCTTAACAATATTACATTTTTTTTAGTCAGTTGATTACAGATTATTTACCTCATCATATATCTGAATGTTAGTTGGATGTGAAAAAAAAGCCCAGTGGAAATTTTGAAATTGCCAGAAAGCTTCTCAAGCATTTATTAGAAATGTTGGACATTTTGCAAATGGGTATTCATGAGTGTTCTAGACAGATTCTGGGTGTTATTTCAGGATAGCCTTTCCTTCCTCTAGTTCAGTGGTTTCTCAATCTGTGGGTTATGACCACTTTGAGTCATCCAAGGGTCATCTAAGACCATTGGAAAACACACAAATATTTACATTATGATTCATAACAGTAGCAAAATTAGTTATGAATTAGCAATGAAAATAATTGCATGGTTGGGATTCAGCACAACATAAGGAACTGTATTAAATGGGGTGCAGCATTAGGAAGGTTGAGAATGATTGCTTTAGGAAGCAATATATTATAATAATTCAATTAATTTCAGTTGGTATGTCTCCCAAAGAAATGAGGTTATGTCTATAAAATCTTAAATAGTTTGGAAAACCTATCCAAAGGAATTCCTACCTGTCAGCTCCATACACCATATTTCATAAAACACATAATCCTGTGAAAACAAAAAATGGAGTTTCTGGTAAGAAAAGTTTTGATACTTTTAATGACATTATACCTTGTAATTATGAATCCATTATGAATTGTGAATCCATTAAAAGCTTTACAGGTGGGGTTGGGGATTTAGCTCAGTGGTAGAGTGCTTGCCTAGCAAGCACAAAGCCCTGGGTTTGGTCCTCAGCTCCGGGGAGGAAAAAAAGCTTTACAGGCTTATTAGGAAATAGATATACTATGTCTACAGAAAATTTATAAGCATACCATTAGCCCTTTATTTTATATATGAGAAAAGGAAAGAAAGAGGGACTAGCCAGCTGCTAGAAATAGAAAAAAAGACTGCATATTTCAGTCTTTAACCTATTTTTAATGTGTACTTGCAGTTAATTTTCTTCTAGTCTGGCCAAGAATTGACATGTAACTCACAATATCTACAGGCCACAGGTTCCAAAGTAAACAAATTTAGGACATGGGAAATATAAACTGCCAAAAGCTGTTCAACTCCAATGCATGGAAGAGAACATGGCACAGATGAGTATCAAATGTAGTTCTGAAGACATTGTTCAGTATTCATTTCTATTACGTGCTGTATACAATGGTTATTCTAAATAAAGGCAAGTAGAAGCATACTTGGTTAGGAAGACAGTTTTAAAGTATGTGATATAAAGGTTTTTTTAATTGGGTATGGGGCTCACCATCATCATCACTTAACATCACACACCTTTCCGATTTTCTTGCAGTGTATTTCTATGGATCATTTCCTCCCTGTACGCCTTTCTCCACAATATATTACATAATTGCCTATATAATATGAAAAAATACTCAAATAGTCATGAGCTTTATTTAAGATACCTAAAAAATGGGTACTTCAAGCCAATATAGCCATCCTAAGGGAAGTGACAAAATATGAATAAATTTAAAAAGGGGTAGAAGGGGCTAATTTGAAATTGAAATGAAAATGAAATATTAGGAGGAAACTTGGGGAGAACAAGATCCATGTATATCCATTTTTATTTCCATTCTGCCCCATGCAGTATTAACAATGGTATCACCACAATTCCTAAGCACTTAATTTCAAGAACAATGTTGTAGCTACTGGGGAAAAGGATGATGTTGCCAGATACAGAATGGAGATAGACCTAAAAATGTGCCTGTTTTTTTAATTGAAAAGAACACCCACCAAGGAACAAGCAAACAGGGAGCTGCTCACCCTGGGCAGAAGCAAACCTATTGTCAGGAAAGTCATGGAGGGCAAACAGAGTAATCTTCAGATACACAAATGCACGGAAGGCCTCTGAAGTGCCATGGTGACGGGATTTCCCACAAGTGAGAACATACAATGCCAACAATGCTTACACAAAACTGCACATCAAAGGTGTGTCTTCTCTCCCTCACTTATAACAGCAAGCTTCTTTTCTGGCTGTAAACTAACAGGAGTTTTACCATTTTTTTTATTCTCATTATGGTCAGTAGCACTCTTCATGTAAAGAGTTTCAACTTAGGAAATCCAGTCCTTAGATGGTGAGAATGTATACGGGAATAGCATGACAAAGACTTGCCCAATATAATTGTCTCACAGTATATACACTTTAATGTTTAAATTATTATAAGTGCTCTTCGTTAGTTCTGTTCACACTGTGGTAAAAACATATTTGTAAATACATAACATATTTCATTCTACCAACAAATCATTTCAGAAGAAAGAACCATGATAAAATCTTTGCTACAAAGACAGGACTGAGAATTGCCATCATCAATGCTAATGAGCAAAGGTATTTTTTTCTATAACTTTGTTATTGGTGAACATTTCAATCTTTTTTTTCTTTTTCTTTCCTTTGTATTTCTCCTTTCTTCCCTTCCTTCCTTCCCCCCACCACAGTCTCTATCTCTAGCTTTCTTGTTTTCTATTTTATGTTCTTTTTCTATTTTTATATTGCCTTATAATCCTGGCTATTTTAGAATTTATGTGTAGAACAAGATGCCTTTGAACTTGTGGCAATCCTGCCTCTGCCTCCTGAATGCCTGGATTATAGGTGCATGCCACCATAACTGATGGAAAGTCTAGTTTCTATAAGATAGTGCATTACACAATAAAAAAGTATTCGACTAAGAACAAATAAAGTGACTAACAGGAAAAATTACCAAGGGAAGAAAGTCAGATGAATTTGGAAACATCAAGTTGGACTGACTGTGTTTACCACAGGTTTCTTACCACCAGGTCTATAAAATCTGAATAACCTAGTAATAGAAGGAGCATGGATCTTATTGTACAAACTTTGATAGTTAATGAAGCTTCCACATTTCTAATAGGAACTGGATGTGCAGCCAGAGGTGTTCAAATGGTAACATCTGAAGGACATCCAGTGGTCCTTTTACATGTATTGTTCCTTTCATGTTGTTTAGAACTCCTACTATTTAGTCACATTGTTTTTGCTTACATCAAATTTCTTTATATATATTCCTTGAAGTTCATATATATATATATATATATATATATATATATATATATATATATATATATATATATATAGTTGAAGTACAAACTAAGCTGTTACTTCAGCTTGCTGTTTAGGTGTCCATTAACTTATCAAACTCATTCCTTGAATACTAAAATGTGTCAAGAAATACCTTAGATATTGTGGAGGTAGCTATGATATAAGATAATATTTGGAGCTGGACAGGTGGCCTGGTGGTTAAGAGCATTTACTGCTTTTATAGTGAACCTGGGTTCAGTTTCCACACTGACATGGTGGCTCACAACTGATTGCTACTGTAGTTCCGGGAGATTTGGGGGTCTAATGTCCTCTTCTGTTCTCCAAGGACACCAGGAATATACATCTGTACATACAGAGTTGCAGACAAAAACACCCCCATATGCATAAAATAAAAACGTAGAAAACTTTTCTCTTTAATTTTTACAGAGAAAAACAAAGGCTTGCACCTCCATTATGCTTATGTCTTTAAAAAAGAAATAGATGATGAACAAGTCAGTAAAAGTGTAGACAGAGAAGAAAGCACTGGAGGACAGAGGTGCAAGGGAGGAGGAGGGAGTGCCAGGAAAAAGGACTGGGAGGAGGTGCTTTCTCCAGTGCCATTATCCATGATGATTCATGAGAGAGAAAAGTGAGCAATAACCAATGGCCACAGACAGACAGACTGTCTGATAGCCCAGTGCCTTTCTGTGCCTGTTCCTGAAGTTGTGACACATGCATTGGCAGCATTAGTATCCTTCAAGAGTTTGTGTTAAGAGCAGGTTCTTGGGCCTGATGTCACACAGGCAGGAGTGTGCTTTCTGACAGAGTCCCTAGGAGTTCACATGCGTTAGGCTATTGAAAAGCATGAACAGGAGAGACAAATGAACTTTCAGAGATATGGACACTTCTAGAAGTGACACATCACAATAAAAGATCCTGGCTATACAGAGAGAGTGAGAGGGCTTCAGACAAACATGCAGAGCATCGAGGCCATGGCCAATTTTACATGTCATCATTTTACCCTGGACCATACAGAACTTGCTTTGGTTTACATTCCTTTTCCCAGCCTGTATCCTGGTACTTCTATGGAAGTAGAAAAGAAAAAAATTAAGACATACTATAATTTCCTCACTTTAACTAAGTCTCGCTATCACAGCCACTAATGTTTCTAACCTAACGTTAATCTGTTATATCTTCTTCCCAACTAATGTTTAATGTTAACAGCCACACATTCTCATTGTAAAAGTAAGTTGTCCAATGTTCTGTAACTGAGCTTCTATTTTCCCATTAAATCTATGCACCTGCAGTGTTTTAAAAGTCTGGCTATATTGACTGGCTCTACTTTCTATACTTGTGTGTGTGCTAATTACATAGTTACACAGTATCTCAGCTTTCATTATTAATTTTTTGCTCTCTCTCTCTCTCTCTCTCTCTCTCTCTCTCTCTCTCTCTCTCTCTCTCTCTCTCTCTCTCTCTCTCTCTGCATGTGTGGTGTATGCAAGGGTGTACATGTGAGTCCAGGTGTGCACACCCATGTGGAGGCAAGGGATCAACATCTGATGTCTTTCCTCTATAGCTCCTTCCCTTGTTTTTTAAACAGGGTCCCTCATTGAACCTGGAGATAAGCTTCTGAGCACAGGGTTTTAGGCATACACTACCGGATACAGACCTTTACGAGTCCTAGGGAACCTGACTCGGGTAATCATGATTGTAGAACAATCACTTTACCCACCCTCAGCCCTCCATAAGTCAGTGTGTGTGAATGGAAGGAGAGACACATAGACAGACTCAGAGACAGAGACAAACAGACAGCGAGATGTGTGTGAGTGCAATTGTGTATACCTGAGTAAGCTCATGAGCCACTCTTCACGTGTGGTCAGAGAACAAACTTGGGCGTTGGTCCTTGCCTTTCCATTGCATTTGGGATGAGGGCTCTTCCCTGCTGTACAAGCCACGCTAACTGGTCACTGGGACTTCTGGAAACTCTGTCTGCCTCCCCTTTCCCATAGGGCACTGAGATTACAGACATTCACATGCATCCAGTTTTCATGTGGGTCCCTAACGTAGGTTGTCCAACTTACGCAACAAGAGATTTTGCCCATGAAGCCATAACTCCCTCCCTTTAATTTTCTTACATGCTGAAAGAAAGAGAGAGAGAGATAGAGAGACAGAGAGAGACAGAGACAGAGAGGGAGGGAGGATCATCAGTTAAAAGCACCTACTGCTCTTGCAGAGGACACTAACTCTATTCCCAATACATACAACATAAGGCAGGTCACAACTGCCTGTCACTCTAGCTTCAGAGAACACCTGCATGCACCTCTGAATACCTCTCCACAGACTCACAGATATACACAATTAAATGTAAATTTAAAAGATTTGTAAAAGGAGATTGGTATATAACGTCTGTCTTATGGGGCAGATATAAGGGAAATCTTACAAAAGCTTTTACTCTAGCTCTTGACCCATTTTTGACATTTTATGTGCAACAAGAAGAATTTTCTGAGTCATGACACAATGAATTTCATGGGACAGAACTGTCACATTAGCCTTCCTAGTGGAAAGGGCTACACAGGAAATTCAGCTTCCTTTCCAGAGGAACATAGACCTAACTGCGGTGCAATATTTCTTTGGACCACACACTCCAGGGTTTAGTATCTGGTCTGATATTCCCAGATGCGTTTGAGCAGGTGATACTACGTAATCAGTAGTCTTGGTATCAACCAATCACAGGGCCAAGGAGACCACTTTCTTCTATGTGTTCTTAGATGCAATATGACAAGAAGACAATATTTCTAGACAGACACACTGAGTTCAACAAAACTCTCTTTGAGCTAGAAGTATGTTGATGGAGGGGCGGTACAGTCTTGCTTCTATTTAACATGTGTGGTGTGACAGTAGAATTTGTCCTGAGGTCTTTTGTATGAAGGGTTGATAGGATACTGTATACCACAGTACCCTAATACTCTGATAAAACACTGTGTATACCATCTTAATGATTAGTGGTTAAAATGTGTACATGTACCTACACACATCTCTCTTTGGTTACACACGGAGACTCACCTTCTTAGTGGCATAATTAGGAAGAGGCAGTTTTCTGAATGACACCACATCAAGTTTTCTCTTTCTGTGAAGTACAAGTCCTATTCAAAAGCCAAGTGCCTGTTTGATGTGCTGAGAGAGAGGACCCCTGTGTACCTGAAGCTCTGTAAGTGTCCAAGCATAGTCCAGCTCCTCTGACTCACAGAAAGCATATTCAAGTGAGAATTTGAACTTCTTGCTCCCTCTTTAAATTAAGGATCACTGCTAGACAGACTTCGGGCAGTGACATAAGGCCATTCTTTCTCTATTTTTTTTTCTTTTTCTTATAGAACTTGTACTTTAAAATACCCTACTACAATTGCAAACCTGCACAGTCCTTGGGGTTGGTAAGCTCTTCAGGTTGTCATCTGGACTCAGTTCTAAAAGCTTTGTTCACAGCATGGGCTGAGATTTAAACTTCTCTATTATTTCCTGGTTTCTGAAAAAAAAAAATTAAAGTAGGGGAGAAAAAAAAGACACCCACTTCATGGCAGAGTCCTTTAATGTTACTGTGGTGAACACTGTTGTCAAAGATCTGTAGACAGGTGATAAAAGGACAAGACTAAAATAATCAGAGAACTGTGAAGTCTGAAAATTGAAGCTTCTCCGTGTTTTCATGTCAGCAGGTGCTGAGTCCGGTTTTAGAGGCTGAGAACTGTTCATTTCATTGAGTGTTTACTGCTAAAATAGATGCTGAATTTAAAGACACCGAGGGAGCGTACCATTTATATTTGGGGGGTCAGAGAGAGAAGGCTCTGCAGCTAAGGGGATGTACTCCCCCTTGCAGAGGACCTGAGTTCATCTCTCAGCGGCCACATCTGGTGGTTCACAACCATCTGTAACTCTAATCCTAGGGATTGCCAATGGTTCTGGCCTCGGCAGGTACCTGCGTTCATGTCCAAATACACACACACACACAGAGAGACACAAAAACACTCTGGGATAATAAAAATAAAATAATTGAGAACTACTTTAAAATTTTAATTTTAGAATTTTTTTGCTTTTAAAGCATGTATGGCCAGACTAAATGTAGTTGCTAAGAAAATAAAACAAACAAACAAACAAAAAACAAAGAGGAAATGTTGTTTTTAGGAGAGATAATTTATTGTCAATGACAACTGCAATGTTCTGTGACCTTCCTTGGCTTATTTATAGTTAGAAACAAAAGGGTTGATACATGTTCAGAGTTTGGCTTAACTTAAAATTTAAATGTATTAATTTTTTATATTGTGGATGGCATGAAAGGCCAATGCCCTTTACACATTTCATTCTTTGAGGATCTGGTCAATTATTAAAACTGACATCACCTCTTAACACTGTTATTTCTTGGGGAAATGATATCTTGTTTGTCATACTTGTGGAAAGCCTAAAATGTATATTTTAATATAGATACAATAAAAGTGAATTTGTCTTTGAATTTTCCAATTACCATTTTCCATATTATTCCATCCAGTTATACTCTTTCCGTTCTACCAGACTCTAAAAAGCAATCTGGCATCATTATAAGCTCCATGTGAGTTAATTAGGCTTGGATTTTCCTAAGGTGTGTTTGCATTTTGAAAGGAAATGCAATCGTAAAAATGGGAAACAGGCTATAAAAATAACCTAGTGTTAAGTAATCCTTGCACACCAGTCAGTGGCCTTATCTGAAAATAAAAAAGTTGACAAAAATATCTTTTAGACTGCTTCTAGAATGAAGACTTTGAAGCTTAAAGACCTAGAATGATTTGACAGAGGCTAGGCATACCATTAGGATCACTATAATACTCTATAATACAACAAGTCAAATACGTCCTGAGTATTGAGGTGTATGGAGAAAATAAACACTTGAAAGGAATGGTAGGAGCTATAACTAAGAGTTCAATACAGATGGTGAAGGGATGCCGAAAGACTGTAATTATACCAGATTACATTGGTATGAATGATCACAATTATCATAATAACGATATAGATAAAGCATAGAGAACTATGAAGTAATAAGATGCTTATGCCAGTAACATAAGAGATTTCCTGAAGATCCAAGAGTGATTTACTAGAGTCCCCAGTTATTTACATGGGCAGTGTCCCCTAAAAGGCTAACAAGTTAAGGATTTGATTCCTAAAATAATATTCAAAAGTGGGATTTGGCATAATTAGATCAAGAGGGCCCCCAACTAATCAATAAGACAATTTCTCCATAGGTTAGTCACTTAACTGTGTAGTTCTAGAGATGATGGAAGCTAGGAATTGGAGCCTAATTGGGGGCAGTACTGGTATTTCATGGTCTTTTAGGAATATTTCTTATCCCTAGTGCCTGCTCGAACTCTCTCTCTCTTTCTCTGTCTTTCATGATAAAGTGAGCAGACTTTCTCTTCCATGCCGTTATCCTATGCTATTGGGCAGAAATTTACTGTAGACCAAAACCTCTGAAGGCACAAAAAAACAATTATTACTTTGAAATAATTTATGCCAGGCATTATTTTGTCCCCATGAAGAAAAGGCTTACAAGTACATCAGCCTAATCCAACAGCCTTTACAGATATAATTTCATAACCTGTGGTGCACCACTACCCTAATAGAATTCTGTCTAGAAGTTTCTTTCTCTTTTCCTAACTTAACTTACTAGTGGTTTACCCACAGGGAGATTTTCCTTAGTGTTGTCTTTTACCCTCTTTCCGTTCAGTCTGTTCAGAGTTTGCATATTTCATCAACTCAACCCATTAAATGAATCCAGTATCCCGTCTTCACTAGTGCTGTCACACCTCTGCTAAAAACCAGCTTAGAAGGTGGAACTCACAGCCAGCCAGGCATCCCCCCACTACACAGTATGACCTGTGCTCTGTTTCCTTCCTTTCAATTGTCTCTTCAATTCATGCTGATAGCATTGTTGCCATTCTGCCCCTGAGTCCCTGCAGTTAGGATTCTGCAGCACTTTCATCTCACACACAGGTCTCTACATGCTTTCAGTATTTATACCTATACTGTGTAAGAATACAGCATATATTATGGCCAACATGTCATCTCCTTGACTCTTTACTCAGTTCGGAGAACAACTCCAAGTCAATCAAATCAGTGTCTCTACTTTGCGTAAAGAAGCTTATATATCTGCCTTTTAGCAACCCTAGCCATCAGTTATCATTCACACTACAAAATACAACTTCCTACTCCCTTCTCTCAATGTAAGCAAAGCCATTTAATACCTGTACCCTCCATTGCAAACTTCTCCGCTTTACTCTTCCCTAGTCTTCAGTCTCTGTTCTATACTAACAGCTGTTGGTTATTTTGTGTTTAATAGTTCCTTAACTACATAGCAACAAGTGTTTATTTAATTAAATCTGCTACAAAAAGACTACGTAATGAGTATGTGTCAACCACATCATAAAGGCAGAGGATATAAATGTGATCAAATCCAATGACTGGTGATGCACTACCTAGAATGTGCAAGGTCCCTAGTACTAAAAAAAAAAAAAAAAAAAAAAAAGCAAATTTACTTACTGACTTTCAGACTACTTCATAAAGTGGATATATAATTTTATAAAAGTAATTATTCACAGCCAAGACATTGTGAACAGTTTTTTTTTTTTTTTTTGGTTTTTTTTTTTTGGTTTTTCGAGACAGAGTTTCTCTGTGTAGCTTTGTGCCTTTCCTGGAACTCACTTGGTAGCCCAGGCTGGCCTGGAACTCACAGAGATCCGCCTGCCTCTGCCTCCCAAGTGCTGGGATTAAAGGCGTGCGCCACCACCGCCCGGCTGCGAACAGTTTTAAATCTTAGCAATGGAAACCAGAGAATGGTCTTAATAGCCTGCAATAGGCAATGAAGTAAGTAGTCAGGGGCAAGAGCAGGCTTCCGACAGAAAACGCAGCTTGTATTGAGAACTGATGATGTGTTAAATTTACTTAGAAAACATCACATGGTGTTGGGGAGTACATGACATTACATGCATGGGGCATTGCAGGAAAAGGGAATATCAAAGTGAGTCCCATTGGCATGTGGAAAAGTGACATATAAAAGAAATCATAGTGGGACAGAAAACCCAGAGTTCCGAAGTGGAGTTTGTGAAGTTCAAGGAAGGAAACCTCCAAAGCTTTGTGGATCTGGTAAATCTAGAACCTTTATCATATTTTAAAATGTGGTCTTTACCTTGAAAGCAATGAAAAGATACAGAAATTTACATAACTCCCCTGCTTAGAGTAAAATATCACACCTAATGTTTGAATTATCTATGTAAGTAAAGACCCAAGGAGCTATCTAAGAGCAAGAGGAAATTCAGTGTACATGAGGATAGACACAACTGAAACGAGGCCAGGCCCACCGTGGCTTCGGCTCTCTACACGCCTCTTCTGTGTTTTCCAGTGATTTGCTCCAGCTGCACAGAAATCTCTGCCAAAGCTTGTGGATTCATTAACCATCACTGAGGATGGTCAAAATGAGTTTTCTGTAATGGCAACAGCTTGTGCTCCGTCTGACTCCTATTGAAAAGTCTCCTGTAAAAATTGATAAGGAAATCACTGGTTTTCTTTCAAGAATATATTTAATATCTTACTCAGTTCAAATTGAATTTGCTACCCAAGGTCCAGAGTAATAAGTTATTTATTTACAGTTGTTACTTTTTTATTTTGCTAGCATTCGAAAGATAAAAATATTACCTGTTCTAAACTTGGTGGTATGAGTAAACCATCCAATTGATTCCTGTTGTAACAAGAAAAGTGATTGGCCCAAGAAGATTTGCAGCTGGAATTAGTGGTATATGTCTTTAATCCAAGCACTTGGAGGCAGAAGTAAGTAGATCTCGGTGAGTTCAGTCCAGCCAGGGCTATGTACAATGAAACCCTGTCTCAAAAACAAAAACAAACAAACAAAAAAACAGACAGAAAACAAGCAAAGATTTGCAAATTTAATAAGCATTTAGTTTTGAATCTAGTTTTACATTTTTTATTATTCACCTGACAGTTTAGGTTCTGAGATATTTCATTGGGAAAGCATTATAAATTATTTTTTAGTGTTTTGTTCTTTAGATTGATCTAAACCTAGTAAAATTTCTCACCCCCTCTACCCCTCCTACATGCCTTCCTAACATGCTCATCTTTTTTCTTGATTATGATCTTTATGACCTCCACCTAGCCAAACAGATTGTATTTTCTTCATTGCACAAATCTTTCCCTACTTTAATATTCTTCAGATTCTCAGATTACAATTGTAGACCATTTCTACAGGTCTTTGAAAATTGCTATTATCTTAAATTCCTCCAGCAACTCTAATGTTTCTAGTCCTTAACATTTATAGAATTTGGGGTCTCTACTACCCACTATGTATAAATAAGCAGGGCTATATTGTTCATGAGTTAAATGATTAATGTAAATGTCTCCTTATCTAAATTACAAAGTCCTTAATACTATTAAGTCATATTTCAGTGTTGGGTACAATGACTAATCCGATTCTAAGAAAGTGGTTGAAGAGAAAGTCATTAAATAAAATTCCTTTGATAGTTCTGTTATCTTCATGTTCCCATTTCTTGCTCTTCAGGGATCTTAAGAACCTGAACTTCTCATTTTACATGAAACAGGACAAAGTATGCTTAGAGGCTTTTATTCTGGAATATATTCATTATAATACCTCCAACATTGTATGTGTAAGTAATTATTAACAAGTTACTCTGCAAACCTAATGACTCTTCTTTATGAATGGTAGATGTTGCCAGGCAATGCTTGCACACCCTTGGTCGCAGCACTCTGGAGGCAAAGGCAGGCAGATCTCTGTGAGTTCGAGGCTAGCCTGGTCTACAAAGCAAGTTCCAGGACAGCCGGAGCCATTACACAGAGAAATTCTGTCTCAAAACAAACAAATACATAAATAAATAAATAAAAGGCAGATATTGATAGTAATGTTGCAACTCCCTGCATTAAATTAATTAGGCTCTGAATTTGAATGCTTCAAACAGTTTGTAACACACAGTGCACAATATTCAACTACCAGCTGATAGCTGGCTGAAGCTTCCAAGCCAATATTGTCTTCTCTTCTCAATTCCAGATATATCAATCCACCTGTTCATACATATAGATATTTCACAAACGTCTAAATATATTCAAAACTGAATTCTGCACTTGTTATATAATAACTATTCCTGGGTGAAGGCAAACAAACATCTGCTTACCCCAGATAGGAAACTAATGACATACTAAAGCAAAGATACCCCCAAGTCTTACTTAAGTTTTACTGTGGTTACTTACAGGCATAAGAGTGAGGGATTGCTTACGGTAACAGAAACTGACTCAAAGGTGCATCACCAAAGCCTACTCTAACACTCATAAAAGCTAGAAACCTGGGGGAAACTACACAGCCTGTCCTTTCCAGATTTCTCAGTTAGTCTAAGCCTGTTCCAGACAGCTCATCTGATCTCTGCTTCTTCCAGGTGACTAGGATTGTCTGAGAGTCTTCTTGCTGCACGGCTTGTCTGAGTGACTATGAGCAAGCTTTATTGATTAAGGAGGGAAAGGCCTAGTAAATCTGATCAGGTTCACGGTCTTCCTGAAGCCATTTTGAGTTCTTTACTTTGTCTTAACAAGATTCCATGCAGCTTTTGCTTTTTACCTTCTCATAAATTAGAACATTCTGTTCTGTCTCTCTGTCTGTCTGTCTCTGTCTCTGTCTCTCTCTCACACACACACAGACACACACATACACACACACACACACACACACACACACACACACACACACACACACACAGAGTAAATGTCCTGTCTTAAGAAATTTCACCTCCATGATTGAAGGTTTAATCTCTGGGGAAACTGCTAGTAGCAGTACTTTACCACAAACACCATGTGTTTCTACAGAGTTTCTACAGCCCTACATGGCCTTAAATTTGTGATTCTCCTGTCTCATTGTCTTGATGCTAGAATTATAAGCATAGACCACTACACCTACTTTTCATTTTATGAGGTTTATTTTTGTGTGTGTGTGTGTGTGTGTGTGTGTGTGTGTGTGTGTGTGTGTGTCTGTGTGTGTCTGTGTGTGTGTGTGAGAGAGAAGTTTGTAAAGACAGGGTCTTATGTATCCCAGATTGCTCTTAAACTCAATATGTAGATGAGGATGACCTTGCCTTCCTTATCCTCTGGCCCCTACCTCCTAAGCCCTGAGATTATAGGCACACACCTTTGTGCCAGGAATGTTTTAAATTTTACTAAAATAATAAAAACACAAGCTGTATGTCTGTCTGACTTCTTTCCTTCTTGGTTGTGATAACAAAATGTCTTTGACTAGGTAATTTACAAACAGAAAATGTATTTCTGATGGTGGGAGGCTGGGAAGTTCAAAATCGGGAAGCTGGCAGAGTATCTGCAAGACCCCATCCTCACAAACTGAATCTTCTAGTTTTGTTCTCCTATAATAAAAGGGCGCAAAGCCTCCTCACATCTCTATTGTAAGGATGCTAACTCCATTGATGAATTATCTGTCTTCACAAAAGTTTTGTTAATTGAGTTAATTAAAGGTCTGCCCTCATGACTTACTACCATCACTTTAGGGATCAACCTTCAGCATGAAGTTGGGGAAAACAGATATATCTAGACCATGGCAGCACTAAAGCCATGAATCTGAGCATTGTACAAGGATTTTGGTTCTGTGGGCACCATAAGTCCAAAATTTCAACTCAAAGTGCAGGTTCCACAAGCTTTAATTTTAAATACTCTTATCTCTCTTTCAGGAACTCTGTGAGTATGACTTCCTTCCAAGGCTGAACGTATGTTGTCAGGTTTCTATGTTCTTCTTATTATTATACATTAACTTCCTTATACTTTCTGAACACCTGGGTTACCCAAAAATAGCAGAATTCTCCTAGGGAGTAAAGAAACAGAAATAAGGGAAAGAAAAACTCAAAATGTGCATCTTCTTCTCTTTCTTTCCCATAGTAAGAAGAATAGAGTTTGTAAAAGCCTTGGTTTTCTGGAGTAAACCCCTGCTCATCAGCAGTCATCCCAATTTCCTCTCAACACTCTCACTCATTAGTAAAAGCAACAGGAAAGCCAGAGATAGGGAAGCAACATTTCCAATATTTATTTCACCCATCTCTTCATAACTATCTATGGATACGTTCTGGCATAAGAATATTTCCACAGTTCTCAGCTCCCAAGTTTTGATGCATCTTTACACCAGCGATTAAACTCTTGAGTTCAGCCTGAGCAAGTGAGGGAATGGTTAAGTTTTTCTTTTTGACACATCATTCCTGTCTGCCTTGTGTTAGATATACTCAATATTGGTTTGTTTTTTTTTTTCATTTTCACATGAGAGAGGCAGAAACTGTGCAGTGCTTTCTGAGTAATGAGTTAACATCTTGTTGACGTGCAGGTGAGACAGGTGTAAATACACATCAGCTCCAGACACTTCCATGTAAGTGTAGAACGTATTTTCCCCTTTATCCATGGGAAATGAATATCTAAAGTAAAGCAATATGATTGGAGAAAAAAAGGAAGGAAGGATGGAAGGAAGAAAGGAAGAAGGGAGGATAGAGAGAGAAAGGGTGATGTTTTCAGGAAATAAAACTTTCTTTTCCATTTTCCTCTGATTGAAGTCAGATTGTATATATGTATGGAATTTTTTTTCCTATTACTGATTCCTATTTCTCTCCTGTATAGTAAGAGGAATATCAGAGTGTTCAATGAGAAAAATTGTGGATTATTTTACTCTGGTATGAATATATAAAATGGCTTAACAAGTCATCTGAATTATTTTTTCAACTATAGCATTTATTATGATATATCTGCATACTCGAATTGATTTCAGTTTAAGTGATATTTTGATATAGTTTTTTTCAGTGTCAGACTCAATAGAAACACATTTTTATATAAGCTTCCGAAGTGCTATTGAAATAGTCAAACCTCAATTCAAGGGATTTACATACATGTGTGTAAATAGACATATGTGAATATGTTGAAATTACATGAATTCTGGCCACTAAAAATCAATGTTAAAAATTGTTAGAATTGTTGATAAATACATCAAATGAACCCTAACGCTAGGCTAGTTGGATTGGTCAGTCACAGAAAAAATGTAAAATAAAGTATTTCCTATGAAGTAATAATATTTCAATGAGAAGACAAATATAAGTGTAGGTAAAGAGCATTCAAACCAATCATCAACAACAACAACAACAGCAAAACAGTTTAAAGTTGATATTTTTAAATTTTATAAATAGTTATTTTAAAATATATATGTAATTTTGGCATACTCATTTTAAAATGATGTGGGTATTTGAGAATTTTATTATAAAATGGATTTCAAGTTGTAACAAATTATCTCCTACACTGGCATGTTTATAAACAACAGAAAGTTATTTTTTATTTCTCTTTTTACTTAAATTATTTTTTCATTTTACATACCAACCACAATTCTCTCTCCTTCCCCTTCTCCCACTCCTCCTCCTCCTCCTCCCCCAACCTCATTTCCCATCCACTCCTCAGAGAAAATCCTCCCTTAGGAAGTCTGGCATACCAAGTTTAGGCAGGCCCAAGCCCCTCCCCCTGCATCAAGGCTGGGCAAGGTATCCCACCATAAGGGGTATTTTATACACTTGTAGGCAATCCAGGAGCAGAGTGTCAGCATGTTCCAGGTCTGGTGAGACATCTTGTTACTTGAAGACTGCAGACTTCCCAGTATGTCCTCATGAGATGCAATAGAGGAGGAAAGGTTCTTAATACTCTTCAAAATGACACCAATCAAATGAGATGGCATCTTCCTCTTGATTTTATCTTGTCCTTTAGTCCTAAACACCACCACTACCAATGTTATCACTTTGAGTAGAGCTTTACCATACAATGTTTGGAGTGAGACAAACTCTTCCTCAAAACTGAATGGAAAGCAACAGTTAGGCAGAAAAGACCATGATAGATTGCCAAGCAGTTCATAGTACAAAGGAATCAAGCTTCTGTAACTCTACTTTAGTTTTTAACAAATGACAAATTTTGCTAAATTTATTCTAGAACAGTGATTCTTTTTTTTAAAATTTTTTTATTTTTATTTTGCAATACAATTCAGTTCTACATATCAGCCACTGATTCCCTTGTTCTCCCCCCTCCCGCACCCCTCACCTTTCCCCCATTCCCACCTCCTCCAGGGCAAAGCCTCCCCCACAGACTGAGATCAACCTGATAGACTCAGTCCAGGTAGGTCCAGTCCCCACCTCCCAGGCTGAGCCAAGTGATCCTGCATAGGCCCCAGGTTTCAAACAGCCAACTCATGCAATGAGCACAGGACCCTGTCCCACTGCCTGGATGCCTCCCAAACAGATCAGGCCAATCAACTGTCTCACCCACTTAGAAGGCCTGATCCAGTTGGTGACCCCTCAGCCATTGGTTCATAGTTCATGTGTTTCCATTCGTTTGGCTATTTGTCCCTGTGCTTTATCCAACCTTGGTCTCAACAATTCTTGCTCATATAAACCCTCCTCATTCTCGCTAATTGGACTCCCAGAGATCCACCAGGGGCCTAGCCATGGATCTCTGCATCCAGATCCCTCAGTAGTTGGATGGGGTTTCTAGCATGACAATTAGGGTGTTTGGCCATCCCATCACCAGAGTAGGTCAGTTCGGGCTGTATCTCGACCATTGCCAGCAGTCTATTGTGGGGGTATCTTTGTGGATTTCTGTGGGCCTCTCTAGCACTTTGCTTCTTCCTATTCTCATGTGGTCTTCATTTATCATGGTCTCCTATTCCTTGTTCTCCCTCTCTGTTCTTGATCCAGCTGGGATCTCCTGCTCCCCCAAGCTCTTTTTCCCTCGACCCTTGCCCTTCACTACCCCCACTCATGTCCAGGCTGTTCATGTAGATCTCATTCATTTCTCTGTCATTGGGCGATCCCTGTGTCTTTCTTGGGGTCCTGTTTTCCAGGTAGCCTGCCTGGTGATGTGAGTAGCAGTCCAGTCATCCTTGTTCCCCATCTAGTATCCTCCTATGAGTGAGTACATACCATGTTTGTCTTTCTGAGTCTGGGTTACCTCACTCAGGATGATTTTTTTCTAGATCCATCCATTTGTCTGAAAACCTCATGATGTCATTGTTTTTCTCTGCTGAGTAGTATTCCATTGTGTATATGTACCACATTTTGTTTATCCATTCTTCAGTTGAAGGGCCTCTAGGTTGTTTCCAGGTTCTGGCTATTACAAACAATGCTGCTATGAACATAGCTGTACAAGTGCTCTTGTGGTGTGGTTGAGCATTCCTTGGGTATATGCCCAAGAGTGGTATAGCTGGATCTTGGGGGAGATGGATTCCCAATTTTCTAAGAAAGCACCATATTGATTTCCAAAGTGGTTGTACAAGCTTGCATACCCACCAGCAGTGGAGGAGAGTTCCCCTTAGAACAGTGATTCTTAACCTTGCTGTAAGCAAGATGCTAATGTAAAATCTACCCAAGAGATTCTGGTTATGTTGTTCTTTGATGTGACTTCAACAATGAGGCTTTAATTTTTTTCCACAGGCCAATGTATGGCCAAAACTGGAGACCACTGCTATAAGTCCTAAAAAGAAATCTAACTTTCACCAGTAATCACGTAAAACTTTTTGGAATTTGTGTGGTTTCCAGTGAAAGCCGATCAAATCTGGCTACAGAGGTTTCAAATTTACAAGGAACTATCACAAGCTGACAAAAGAAACATGGACATTTAGGGAAAGGACAACATTTAATTGGTAAGTTCATGTTATAGTATTTTCTGTGGCACATAGAACAGAATGGATGACAGAAATGAAAGTCTGTGTGAATCTGGGACTTATCTCCCTGTCTATGGGTGTAATACATGACTAGTTTTGCCATCACCCCGTGAATGTGAGTAATGTATAACCTAGAGACTGCATAAACAGGCACCATCACTCTCCTTCGACCTCTACTCTTTCCATTTGCAAATATTAGAACTAAAAACAACTAGAAATAGTTCCCTCCTCTTCGATTTAAATTGGGCTTGTGAGTTCCACTTGCTAATAACATTCAGAAGTCAGAAGGGATAGGATCCCAACCTTGACCTTGAGAATCTTTAAATCTTCCCACTCTATTGCTCTCTTGGAGTCTTGGATAACTGTGACAAACGAAGCAGAAAACAGCCTGCAGAAAAACCAGAAAGCGCATTAACAGAGCAGGACATCCTAGCCTAGCCAGTTTCCAACTGGTTGAACAGGTGACAGCCACCATATAAATAAGCACAGCCCAAAGGAGAAGACTCATTTGGCTCACCAAACTTAAATTATCAAGCCACAAAATAGCATCCTAATTAAATTATTTCTATTCAACCCAATGAACTTCAGGGTGTTGTGCAAAACACTAACAGGTATTGTCTGATTTCTCAGCAACAGTGACTGATAAAATAGTTAGGCCAAATCAGGTCAACCCAAGTTCTTCCTCAGAATGTTTCATACATTTTATCTTGAGTTTCCCAGCTGTATGAGAATGCCACCTCTAAACCTAAGAGAAAGAACACATAAGTACAGGGAAATAATAACCTAAGAAAAGTGGAGTGAAAAGGTCCTTCTTGACATTTCAGTAATCCATGATTCCAAGTCTCTGACATGTCAGCTTTTCATTAGCCCTTTACTGAAGTTGGATCAAAATCAATAAATACCTATGTTTTAAAGTAGCTCTGTTTGAAAGAACCATTAGTAGATCCTAAAGGAACCAAATTAAAACTGGCTGATCTGTTGAATAGCCTAATGTTTCATACATAAAACACAATGTGGAATCAGTAAGCGTTAGGACCCACAGGAAGAAAAAGTAAGAACATGACCCTGTCCTTATAGGATTTATATTTGAGCACAGAAGACAGACTAGAGCACTCATAATTAAGTCTTTATAATTTTATAATTAGAGAATAAGACTGTAAGAACAAACCCCAATTTGGCCTGAACACAGTAAATTTTCATGTTAGAATTATGTAGAAAGCAGAGCTGAGCTCAAACACAAAGGTCAAATACTGCATTCTTTAAAGTTAAGATATCAAAATATGTCCTTTGCTGGCTTATTAATGTTCCCACTGCTAGAATATTTTTAACCATAAACCAGTTATGATAAGAATGAAGAGTAAAATTTTTAGAGCCTATTTCAGAAAATATGTTTTCTATATTTATATTGTGAATAGAATATTCTTAAGAAGGATTTGTATTTTTTGTATTCCACAGTAATCCATGAAATAGGTAATGTTATATTTCATATTATTGTCATTTGAGAAAATTCACTTCAAACTGGTAATTTCATTGAATTTAGATTTCTCCCCCTTTGGGAGATTACAAGTATATTTGAACAATATAATTGACCATGGCATATAATATACATTGTTG
The DNA here is from genome assembly GCF_949786415.1 of Peromyscus eremicus. Lineage (NCBI taxonomy): Eukaryota > Metazoa > Chordata > Mammalia > Rodentia > Cricetidae > Peromyscus > Peromyscus eremicus. Next base: position 35,010,952 of record NC_081427.1, on the reverse strand, counting down.
AGGAAAAAACAAAACAAAACAAAGTTTGGCATCAACTGAATTAGCAATGTTGACTGATCTCAAAGTTTACTTTAATTTTAGATATAAGTATCACTGGCTCAAGATTTCCATAAGAGAACTTGTTCTGTGTCTAAGAGCATCCTTTAAGGTTCTTAGCATAGTTTCCTTTCAATTTATCCCAAAGATTAATAACATTAAAATGAAATACATAAATTTCTCTTGTGAATGTTAAAATCCTCTGGGTCCTGGAAATTTTGAGTTCAGCTTCAGTTATATTTTAAATTTTCTTAGTTTTGTTTTCTATTGCTGTGACAAAACGCTATGATCCAAAAACAACTTGAGGAAAAGAAAGGTTTTATTTCATCTTAACATTCCCAGATCCCACTCCATCACTGAGGAATGTGTGGGCAGAAGCTCCAGGCTGAAGCTACAGAGGAATGCTGTTTCCTGGCTTGTCCCTCAGGCTTTGCTCAGCCTGCTTTCTTATACAACTCAGGATAAATACCCGAAGATAAGTATTAATTGCTCTCCTAAGACTGAAGAAACTGTAATTTCTGTCGGTTATTGGAATACAAAGACAAAGAAAATCTGGAGATACATTCGTTAGTCATGTGTTGAGAAAGCAAGGAATGGGAATGATCAGGAAGAACACAGGCAATTGCACATACAAGCAGTGACCATACTGTCTTTTCCTAACTCTCCAGTACCCATATTTTAGCCTTATGGGATATTTATCATTGCCTTTTGTATATGTGAGAAATAGCTTCATACTTCTAAGAAATTCACCATTAATTTCCTAAGATATGTTTTGTGGTTCTGTTACTTGAAATCAAATGATCTGAGATGAAGACCTGTTGGAAACCTGTCAATTCAGAATAAATTGCTGTTTCTTTTTCTCTTGTGCTACCTGGTCAATTTCCTTTGCGCTTTTATTCCCATTAGATGGCTAGTTTTGCTTCTAGGTTATGTTAAGGTGCTCTGTTCTTGTGCAGATGACTGTAGTCAGACTTTCTTTAGATCACCAGTTCTCAAATAATGACACAGAGACTTCTTATTAATTATGAAAGCTTGGCCTTAGCTTAGGCTTGTTCCCAACCAGCTCTGAAAACTTAAATTAACTCATTTATATCAATCTATGTTCTGTCACACAGCTTGTTACTTCTCCATATTATACATCAGACCTTATGGTGAATCCCACCTCTCTTCTTTCCAGAGTTCTGGTCTCTGCCCAGAAGTCCTGTCTGTCCTCTTGTGCCTAGCTATTTGACATTTAGCTCTTTATTAAACCAATCAGAAGGTGCTTTGGGAGAGATGCATCTTCACAGTGTACAAAAAGGTGACCATCAATGATAATTTGATTTTTTTTAATTTTGGCCCCCAGAAATTTCATTTAACTGTAGAAGTGATCAGGAGATTTTCATGATAAAGAACTTTAATCTAACAATCTAAAAATTACTAGGAGTTTATGTATCAACATTTTTTTCTGGTCAGAATATTAAGGCATAGCAACCAGATAAGGAAGGGCTTGGACAAAATATGAACTCTACTCTACATGTGAGATTTTTCTCTCTTCTTATCACCATTTCACAGAGCCTACAATAAAGCTTCTCAGTTCCTTTGAGCAACGGAAAATCATACTATAATGAAGGCTTGTCATACCTCATCTCACTTGGAGATGGGAACAAGATGGAGAATTTTCTGTTTTTAAGTACCTCAAAATGCTTCTTCTCATTAGTGCAATAGGGCAGAATTATAAAGCTAAATATTCTATTTAGAACATTCCACATTTCATTCATACTCAGCATCTCCTAATGTTCCTTGTCTCAATGGGGATCAGAATCATTATACTAAGGTTATATAACTACATCTGAACACAGGTCCTCTCCCTCTGCCCATGAAGTGTCATCTGGAAATTAAACTAATGAGAAGAACCAGCAGATCCTCTTCACACAAATTCTACTCTAATTGGCTGTCCTCCTTCATGGTATTCCTTCAATAACAACAGAGGCTGGCAATCTTATTCTTTATCCTTTATGCTCGTCACAACCCCAGATGGATGTTCAGTCAAGCTGATTAGCTCTTTGCACACCTGCTAGCATCATTATGGCTAGAATATAACATTTTACTCATTCACTAAACTAAAAATAGAGTGAGCCATGTGTAGCATCAGCATATTACCAAGAAGTAAGTGATATATGGACACTCTGTTTATCATGCTTTTATTAAATCAAAATTTGTACTTTAAGTATAGTATTTCCCCCCAATGCCTAAATATGGTCCCCTGGAATTGGGAGCAACAAAACAAGCTACATTTTAAATATACATTTAAAATATACTAGTTAAGAATCAATATTTTCAGAGAGAAGAAAGTGGAGTTGGTTTCTAGGGTTGGATTTATTAGAAGCGAGACTTTTCTTTATAGAAGCATATCATGTGTTAGCTTTGCTTTGGAAAACAGCTATTGAAAAGTTGGATTGGGATTGTGTGATATTTTGACTGTTTTCTGGCAAATAAAGCTTGCTTGGAGTCAGAGGGCAGGGCCAGCCACTAGCTGACCATAGAGGTTTGGAGGAATGTAGAGAGATGAGACAGGAAGTTGTAAGATGGGCCTGAGAGAGGATCTTGGCCTTTTTGGATGGAGGAATGGAAGAGGAAGAGGTAGGAAACAATTGGTAGCTGCTCCTTGTTCTCTCATCTTTCGGGTTCTTTTTTTTTTTTTTTTTTTTTTTTTTTGGAAGGGGCTTTTCGAGACAAGGTTTCTTTGTATAGTTTTGCACCTTTCCTGGAGCTCACTCTGTAGACCAGGCTGGCCTCGAACTCACAGAGATCTGCTTGCCTCTGCCTCCCGAGTGCTGGGATTAAAGGTTTGCGCCACCACCACCCGGTGATCTTTCGGGTTCTTAACCCAGTGATTGACTCCTGATTTTTTATTGATAAACATTAATTAGACTAATACTTTAATGAAGTGTTTCCATTCTATATCTACACAAACACACATTTTATTAAATGTGTCTACCATGTTTATGTTTCTTTCTTCAGTCAAGAGTGTCCTCTAGCTAATCTGGGCAGAATCACTCTCTGCTGGACATGACCCTTAAGGTTATTTTATTCAGACATTTGGGTAAGAAATCAAAGTACAGTAATGTTTGGGAGATTCTTATGTTTATGATGTCTTCCTATCCTTTTTTTTTAAATTTATGTATGTCCAATCTCCTCACTTTAACATAAGTACCATGAAGTGACTAGTCCATTTTCTCTGTTTTTTTGTTTGAAAATGTTTTCCTACTTGTGGTTCCTCTGTCTTCCTTGCTCAGCTCATGAACTCTCAATCTACAAGTTTGAGTAACACACTTGAGAAGACTTTAAACTAAAACAAACAAACAAACAAACAAACAAACAAAAACCAAAAAGGATTCCCTTGATCAGTGTCTGATCTGATCACCTTGTGCTGAGGGATCTGTGTTTAGAAGCAGGTGGACATTTATTCTGCAGAGGTAAAAGAGATATACCATGGGTCTACCATGGTGCACATCAAGCATTTACAGAAGAACTTAGAATCCAGGTGCACAGTAAAAACAAGCTGGCAGAGCAGAAGGGATAAAGTGAGTCAGCACAAGGAAAACTCCAGAACTGAGTTAATTAAGAGTGTAATAAGTTAGAGTCAAGCAAAGCACAGTAATGATGCAATTGGAAAAACACGGTGAGCTGAATCTTTGGAGAAGCCTAAAGCAGGCAGCGACCTGCAGAAAGAGATTTAAAGATTGGTACACTGTTGTCTTCCTGTCTCAGGGGAATTTAAAGGATTTTCTTTTCTTTTTCTTTTTTTTTTTAGGATTTTTTTCTCAGTCCCCTGGGAACAGGTGAAAAAAAAAGAAAATTAAAAAGAAATATTTATAAAGGAAATATACTTATTATGCTTAACTGTAGCATCCATTAATGTTTTAAAAACTATCCCTATGAAGCCTTCTTAGTTTCTTTTCCTATTGTCATGATAAAATATTCTGAGAAAGCAACTTGAGGGGGAAATATTTATTCTGGCTTACAGTTCAGGGGTGTAGTCCATCATACTGGGAAGTAATTGATCACAAGGCATCTCTAACAAGGAAGGAAATAATGAAGGTGCTCTTCCTAGCTCCCTTTCCTGACCTGGATAACTCCTGATCCCAGCCACCCAAGAGTGAGGCTTCCCACCCTACTTAACACAATAATACCTCTCAGGCATCCCCAGAGGCCTGTCTCCCAGGAGATCTAGATTCTGTAAATTGGCAATAATACTAACCATTATATCTTCCAACCGTTGTGGTGATGTGGTCTATATTTGCAAATCAGGAAACCAAATCCAAGAAAATTTAAACAATTCATCTAAGAGTATAGGACAACCAAATGGAATTACATTAGTTAGATTCCAATTTCTGTTTTTAAATTTTAAAATAATAGAGGAGAAATCATGAAATCATATGATCTGAATAAAGAAACAGAAATGTGAGACTGTGTAGACTATAAAATCTTAACTTCACTTTATCAGAGTAAGTCACTCCTTTCAAAACCAAGTATTTAAGGGTACAGCATTGAACTACACAGGGCACTGATAAATGCTCTCTGTGGCCCTGTTTCACTTACAGGTATCTGGTGATACCTTTATTAATTATATTCTAAGAATGTATCTGGAGTAAAATATACATTCCCAAGAAGAGGACAGGAAAAAAGAGAAATAAAAATAAAAAGACTTGGAAATATAGTCAGAAGTCAAACTTTCCTCTCACGCTAGTAGCAACAAAATTATGGAGCAGCAATGAAAAGTTTTACAGTAATCTCAGTGAAGGAACTTTTGCTTGGTTCTCTGTACATTAGAAGTTAAAAACAAAAACAAAAACAGAGTGTTTTTGAAAATTCGGTTCTACTCAAAGTTAATCTTTTAAAAAATGGGATTAAAAGCAACATTGTACATAAAGTGAGAGAGTCTTCATACGCACCAATGCCTGCCACATCCATAGCTTCTTTAACATCTGTATCAACCACAGACTGGAGCACTTGGTTCCAGTGGAAATCACACAGACAATCATTGTCACCCAGAAAGATATTTCACGTGGAAATTCACTCTTGCTGTTGAACATTCTTTGCTGTTGAACAACTTCAGTGCAACTTCAGAGTACACACAGGGTCACTGTGCTGCTCAGATAACGCTGTTGTCTCTGCTCATCTCTCCCTTCTCACCCATCCTCAAATCTGGTAACTAATCTTTTCACTGGATGGGTTTGCAGTTTTCAAAATGTCCCTTATTTGGACCTTACAGTGTGTAATCTCTGCAGATCCACTTGTTTCACTTGGTAATAGGCACTGAAGTTTCCTCCATATCACTTCATGATTTGATAACTCATTTCTGTTAAGTGCTAAATATCTTATTGTCTATATGCACCCTTGATGTTTTTCCGATGTTGGACATATTGGAAGGTTCCACGTTTCAGTAATTATGAATACATTAATTTACAACGTCTCAATGCAGTTTGTGGTGTGGACTTAAGTTTGCATTTCATTTGTATTGGGTTACATAAGAAGTACAGCTGAGCCAGGCAGTGGTGGTGCACACCTTTAATCCCAGCACTTGGGAGGCAGCGCCAGGCGGATCTCTGTGAGTTCAAGGCCAGCCTGGGCTACAGAGTGAGTTACAGGACAGGTACCAAAACTATACAGATAAACCCTGTCTCGAAAAACCAAAAAAAAAAAAAAAAAAAAAAAAAGCTGATGTATTATATGGTGTGTTTGGTTTGTAAGGAACTGTCAAATTGTCTTCACTTGTCACTGTTCAAACTTACATTTTTTTATTATGTATGAAGAAGGAGATTTCTAATGCTTATTTTCCATCTGTGTATCTTCCATGATTAGAAGTCAAATAAGACCTTCGTCCCTCGTTTTTAAATTAAAAAAAAATATTTAATTAAATTTAAAAAATAATTAATTAAAAATTTTCATTTATTTTACATCCTGATCACAGTTTCCCCTTCCTCTTCTCCTCTCGTTCCCCCGACACACACCCTGCCTCTCCCGGCTGGGCATCCACTCCTCCTATATCTCCATCTGGAAAGGAGCAGCAGACCTCCTATGGGCATCAACAAATCAGGGAAGTTGAGGCAGGACCAAGCTCCTCCCCCTGCATCAAAGCTGGGCAAGGCAACCTAGCACGGGGAATAGGTCCCCAAAACCAGCCTAAGTGCCAGGTTGCCCCTCTTTTTAAACTGGGTTGCTTTTACCTCATAGGATTTTAACTGTGTTTTGTGCGTTTTAGACCAATAGTGGTTGGCTGAATGTGTCTTTAAATAATATCTTCTCTGTGCGGCTTGACTTTTGTTTTCTCAGCATTGAGTCTCAGCAATTTTAAACATTAAGGAAGTCCATTTTACCAATTTTTTAAAAAACAAATCATGCATTCAGGTTGTATCTAAAATGTCGTTCCCTCACCCAAGGCCCTCCATAATTGTTTCTATGTCATTTCCTAGGAAAAGTGTTAGGGGTGTGTAGGCTGCAACTGTGTTTGTGATCCCCTTTCAGTTCATATTAATGAAGAGTGTTAGGTGTATGTCCATATGTTTTGATCAGGATTTCATTGATTCTCTAAGACAAATTAGAAAAAATTCATATGATAACTTATTGGGTCTTTTTTGGCGGTTAACACGATATTTGTCTCCATTTATTTATTATTCTTTAATACACTTCAAAGATCAAGAACAGCTAGTAACATTTTTTTGAGATTAATATATTTTCATCAGTTCCCTCTCTAAACCCTTTCATATACCCCTCCTTCGTCTCTTTTAAATTCATGGCTTCCTTTTTCCATTAATCATTGTTATGTGCATATATGTTCCTAAAAATCACCTGCTCTGTCTGTACAATGTTGCTTGTATATATGTTCTTGTGGTTGACTACTTGTTATTGGATAGCCAATTAATGTGCTTTGCCCTGGAGAAGAGACTTCACACTACTATTCATTTCATCTCTAGCTGAACCAGAAGGCATACCTTTGAATTTCATTTTGTTATGCAAAATTATCCTCAATCTATCTTAAATCTGGCCAGGGAGGTAGTCCAGTGGATAAAGATGCTAGCTGCTAATCCTAAGAACCAGAGTTCAATCACTCAATGCCTGTGATCCACATGCAGATAGAGACAACCGATTTTAGCACGTCCACAAAGAAAATTGGCTCTCCTTCTTCTAATAGCTTTCAGTTACCAATAGCATCTCAGCTAGGGGTGGAAATCTGTGATCCCTACCCAGTTCATGCTAGGACTTTGGCTTGACTTTGAACACATCTTGTGTACGTAGTCATAGCCACTAGGAGCTCATTTTGTAAGAGCATTGTCATGCCTTACAAAACACTGTATCTGTGTAGTCACCACATACTTCTGGCTCTTACATTCTTTCTTTCCTTTTTCTGAGATGATCCCTCCACAGATATTTTTAATATCATTATTTCTTCAATGTCCTTAGTTATACTTATGGAATGAATAAGCTTGATTCATTATACCCAGCTTCTGTGTCCTTTTGAGATCTAGCCTTGTGTCTGGAAAAGGATGAGCTACTTCAGAAAGAGATGAGCTAGCTGCCAACCACCATGTAGTAGAGGAGTTTTCAAAGGACAGGCAGATAGATGCTCAATACCTCTTCCATTTAATATTTTTTCCTAATGATTTTGAAGCTTCTCTCTAGGGTCATTTGAGTTCCTGGTATATGCTATATATGCTATATATTCTTAAATTTTGAGACCTTAGATATTACTAGATCATATATACTAATAGTATTTGGTTAAAATCTGAAACTATATTTTCCCATATTTTTGAGGGATAAAAGCTTTTTTTTTCTTTTTATTATCATTCTGTTTCTTGTTGTATTTTATTTTTTATTCTGTTCTTCTACCATGATGTTTCCCTTTTTTCTCTTTCCTGATAACTTCCTTCTGATCTCTTCCTGGTGTCTTTCTTCTCCTGTCTTTATTTTTTCTCTTATAGCTTATATACCCCATCAAAATCATTCAAGCAATATAAAAATTACAATATAGTTACATTCTATTTTTAAGTGAATGATTACAATGAATACAAGAAAAACCAATTATTCTTATATCACTAGAGAAGAAGATATGCAAGCATATTAGAATATTCATAATGTATAATATTCTATTTTAATTTCATATCTTTACATAGCCTTTTTATATTTGTTTTTTTAAGTGTAGAAATAGTAATGAGCCTACTTGAAATGAATATTGACTAGTGGCTAGTTATTGTGATCTCCTAAAGATATTTAAGGAAATCCAACAGCTAAATATCAGTATAAGATAAAGATAAAGGTAAGAGTTGTAGACAGATTTTATGAATTGTCAGTACAGGATTAAGTGATTGCTTTTCAAAACACTGTGCTTGAATTAATTGCAAACCTACAGGTAAATAAAGTAAGAATTCTATTATTGTAACACCCTCTTAATTAAAAATAATTATGTGTATATTTGTGATACACACACACACACACACACACACACACACACACACACACACACTTCCTTGCTAGTATTCCCCCTTGCTGATTAACAGTGCATGCAATGAATTGTAGTTTTTCTCTGCCAGTTTTTAACCTCCGTAGGTCTTTATTTTCTGGGAAGAAGGCAGGAAGACACCTTTGCAAGTAATTTGCTTAAGAGGTAGCTTTGTTTATCTCAAAGGAGACAACAGAGTCACTTAGAACATTTTGTTTTACTTAAGCACAATCCATATGGTATCAAACTTCCTACACAAAATTAAATAGGATGATATAAAAAGTGAAGTAGAAGGATGAATGGAGAGGATGGACAGGTAGAATAGATATGTAATGAAAAGAAATAGAGCCATCTATTCAGTTTATAAATAGATTTATAAAATTAGATTTTATAAATCTAAGTGATAGTTAAACTTCAATATATTTCTTTAACTAAAATGAATAAGTAATCCTGTTAGGAATAAATAAAACATTAGGAAAATTACAAACAATCTGGAGGCAGAAAAAGCTTTGGAGCTTGTATATCACAGAAAGCATCATTATATGAGAGATCACTATACTTATTAAATTTGTGAGCAGTGAACGAATCAAGTTGACAATTAAAATGAAGACATAGTAAAGGGGAGGCCAGCTGCATCATTAAAAACTAACGACAGAGTGAAAGCTTGCTCACTTCTTTTGATTATCCATCACGTGATTTCACAGATCATGTTTATTTAAGAATGACTAGTCCAAGTGTTCAATAACATGAAGGAATTAGAGCTTTATTTCTATTTGTTTATTTTTGACACAGGGTCCCACTATGTAGCTCTGCGTGTCCTGGAACTCACTCTGTAGACCAGACTGGCCTAGAAGTTAGAGAGAACCGCCTGCCTTTGCCTCGTGAGTGCTGGGATTAAAGGTTGTGTGCCACTATACGTCACATAGAATTTGAGTTTTAGACTCCAGTGTGCCAGTGAATAAGACGTGATCATCCATCTGTCGTATGGCATTAGAGTAGTTCTGGTGGATTTCGAAGCCTGACTTCATCACACTCAAGCTTGTCTTCATTTCTAACACATCTCTCTTTATAATCTTTCTTTTCTCTGTTATTTTTCACGATTTTCCCTAAGAGGGTAGGGTTTTATTTCAGTGCTGGAGGCAGTTGTGGCAAGTTGGTAGGTAGTGGAGAAGTGGGGCACTGGGATTGCTGCCTCCTGCCTTAGCAACTCTGAATGGAAAAGCTCCCACTCCTGTGCCTTTTTCTATGTCACCAACTCAAATTCTGGTATTTCAAAACCTTATATAGAGATGTGTTTTGGAATTCAGACTATTTCAGATTTTTTAACAACACATATTATGGCTGTATGTAACTTAAATAAATAACTTATAAACCCAAAGAGGCATGAATGACATCCAATAATCAAACACTAATAGAACTTAGAGAAATATGTGGGCATTTACAATACACACAGGTTATGAATGGTCTCATATCAATTCAGTCATTTCAAACAGTTTCTTAAGTGAGTAAATACATTTTTCAGGAATTTTTGATTTTTAGAATTTTAAATGAGCAATTATGAACCAAAATGTTTACTCTGGGTATCTAAAGGTCTCACGCTAAGGGAAGTGATGGATATTTAATGAACATGAGTTCTTGAGGATTGATGAATTTCCCCTTTTAATGGAGAGAACCAGAGAAAACTAGTAGTTACAGAGGAATTGAGGTAAATAGAATGTGTATGTATGTTCTACCCCTTGCTCTAAATTATTCATGTTGAACTGAATTCTGTAATATCAGGCAATCCACCTGACTCATGGGAAATGGGGAATAAAGAAAGAAATGGAAATGGGCTTAACAGATTTATCTATGTAAATTGTACGGTATCAAAATAATTTGCTAAAAATATAAAGTTATATATAAATGGATATTTTTAATTTTCATGTAAAGCAAATAGTGTGCAACTAATTACTCTAGGATTTGGCTTTTTGGTGGAGATGTTTAATATCTGATCAACACAGAGTATTTTACGTTCATATATCTAAGATCAGAAAATCTTTACTCTAAAGAACAGTTAGTAAATATTTTCAGCTTTTTTGAGCAGATCATTCTCTGTCACAATTCTGTTCTAATGTTATAATCCAAAAGCTGTCACATGTAATCTATGAATGAGTGTGGCTATATTACAATAAAGCTTTACTCATGAAAAGTGTGGGTCAGATTTGGCCCCTGGGTCAGTCAGACCACCTCTGTATTTGTTTCTATCTTGTCCTCTATGTATCATATAGTTATGTCCTTGGTCTCTATGTTGAAAATACCTCATAAGATCTTTAGGTTAGAAGCTATGCCTTGTATCTTTTCAAAGACTTAATGGCTTTTCTTTTATTTAATAATTTCATGATTGTTCAAGTACTGCTGGGAAATTGGCCATAGTATGAATAAGAACAACATCCAGCCATGCTAGAGTAGAAAGCAGCAGCTGCTATTAGTCCATATACTGTATGTATGGTTTCGCCTCAACAATCTGACTTCTTTGGGGATTTTGGATTTTGTATTGTATATATTTGTTTTTTTGAGACAGGGTTTCATTATGTAGTCCTGGTTGGCCCAGACCTTTCTGTGTACCAGGGTGGCCTAAAATGCACTGATATCTACTTGCCTTTGCTTCCTGAATGCTGGCATTGAAGATGTGTACCATTATACTTGGCCTCAACAACCCTATTTCTAAGAGAAAAATTCTTACAGAGAGTTACAAAGAACTTTCTCTTAATAAGAATAGCTGCCACAACGGGCAAATGCTCAATCATACCACAAGGGCACTTGCTCAGCTATGTTCATATCAGCATTGTTTGTAACAGTCAGAACCTGGAAACAACCTAGACACCCTTCAACTGAAGAATGGATAAATAAAATGTGGCACATATACACAATGGAATACTACTCAGCAGAGAAAAACAATGACATCATGAGGTTTGCAGACAAATGGATGGATCTAGAAAAAATCATCCTGAGTGAGGTAACCCAGACTCAGAAAGACAAACATGGTATGTACTCACTCATAGGAGGATACTAGATGTAAAACAAAGATGACTAGACTGCTACTCACAACTCCAGGGAGGCTACCTAGAAAACAGGACCCCAAGAAAGACACAGGAATCACCCAATGATGGAGAAATGGATGAGATCTACATGAATAACATGGACGTGAGGGGGGTAATGAAGGGCAAGGGTCAAGGGAAAGAGAGCTTAGGGGAGTGGGAGATCCCAGCTGGATCAAGAAGAGAGAGGGAGAACAAGGAATAAAAGACCATAATAAATGAAGACCACATGACAATAGGAAGAAGCAAAGTGCTAGAGAAGTCCACAGAAATCCACAAAGATACTCACACAATAGACTACCGTCAATGGTCGAGAGACAGCCCGAACTGACCTACTCTGGTAATAGGATGGCCAAACACCCTAATTGTCATGCTAGAAACCCCATCCAATGACTGAGGGAACTGGATGCCAGGCCCCAGGTGGAGCTCCAGGAGTCCAATTGGCGAGAAAGAAGAGGGTTTGTATAAGCGACAATTGTTGAGACCAAGGTTGGAAAATCCACAGGGACAAATAGCCAAACGAATGGAAACACATGAACTATGAACCAATAGCTGAGGAGCCCCCAACTGGATCAGGCCCTCTGGATAAGTGAGACAGTTGATTAGCTTGATCTGTTTGGGAGGCATCCAGGCAGTGGGACCGGGTCCTGTACTCAGTGCATGAGCTGGCTGTTTGGAACCTGGGGCTTATGCAGGGACAATTGGCGCAGCCTGGGAGGAGGGGACTGGACCTGCCTAGATTGAATTTACCAAGTTGAACTCAATCCTCAGGGGAGTCTTTGCCCTGGAGGAAATGGGAATGGGGGGGTGGGCTGGGGAGAAGGCGGGGTGGGGGGTGGGGGCGGGAGCGGGGAGAACAAGGGAATCCATGGCTGATATGTAAAATTAAATTACATTATAAAATAAAATAAAAAAAATAAGAATAGCTGGTGATCTTGATGTTCACTAAGTTTTAAGTTTGCTTACAGTTTCAGAGGTTTAGTCCATTTTCATCATGACAGGAAACACAGCAGTGTGCAGGCAGACATGGTACTGGAGGTATAGCTGAGAGCTCTACATCTGGATCCCAGGCAGCAAGAGAGAGAGCCACTGGACCTGGCTTGTGCTTTCGAAAGCTCCAAGTCCACCCTCAGTGAAACACTCTCTCCAACAAGGCCACACCTACTCCAACAAGACCACACCTCCTATTCCTTCTCAATGTAGTGCCACTCCCTGATAACTAAGCCTTCAAATATGTGAGTCTAGGAGGCCCATTCTTATTCAAACCACCACACGCACCATGCATAGTTTCAAGAGTTTAGGTTCTATTTCCTTACAGACATTAAATGCAAAAAACATAAATGTGGGGGTTTTCTCGTCTTTTCAGCCGGTGTTGCTCAGAAATGAAACAGTCTCTCTCTGCGTGAGTCGATCATCAAAGTTTTGAAGGGCTGAGTGAGTGCAAAAAAGATTCCTTCTCATCTTAGATAGAATGCTAAACCCAACGTTGCTCTTCGACTTGCCAAGGATACTAAGCATCTATCACAGCATAATGCCATCATGTGTATGTACCAACAGACTTTGAATACATTGAGAAATGCATTCCTTTAATCCAATGTAAATCTCTTCAGAGGTCTTAAATTTGGAACAGAACAGAGCTGAACAATTTGAAAATGAAAAATTATCATTAGACATTCATAGTTCTCCATATTACACTATACCACACATTTTAACTCCAAACTAATACATACTTTCATTAATTGTCAAGTATCTAATTTTTGCATAAATGTTACAGTTGAAAACTTTCAAAACTATGGGATTTTTTTGTTTCTAAACAAACTTTGAAATGTCTTCCTGATAATATTCAAACAGAAACATTTTTTTCTGTATACGTCCATCTTGCCTGGTCCTGCCTTCTGACTTCTTACTATAATGACACACAAAACTGACCTATGTTACTCTTTTATTACCTACCAAGTGTAACCTCCTTATTTGTTCACACTTCCTTGTGCCATGTTTTTCCAATCTTAAAAATTTCTGTTTATGCCTGAAACTTGACTTGTTCTCTTAAGTCCCAGTGCTTGTCTTCAGTGCACCCTAGTTCAAGTCATTCCCTCATCTTCTTCGAGTAGGTGACTGATATTGCTCTAGTTTGTGGTGTGAACCTGGAAGAGAGGAGCCTAAAAGGGAGGCAGACTAAAGTCTCATGCAATAGCCAACTTTATTCAGAGTATCAGACAATTTATAATCGGAAGGTTAAGCAAGGTCGTATAAGCAAAGTTCACATGAGTTCAAGCTGTATACAGTCACAATGGCAGGCTGTGCTTGGAAACATTTTTGAATAACAAACGTAAGCAGCAAAGTGTAATGTGAAGCAAACCTACTCCTATTTACTATAAATTAGGAGGAACATGAAAGCACATTCCACAAAGAAACCCATGTTTAAGAGGAACAGGGGTCACAAGACTCTTGTATTGCTTTCTTGAAGTTTTCTCACAAGCTCTCAGAATTCCCACACAGCACCATTCTTGGGCCATGTTCCTACAGATGATGAATGAACAACATCCACATATTACTAACAGTACCAGACCTCATGATTAATTCCAAATTGTTAATCATTGGCATTAACCTAAATAATGGAAGTTCTATATGATGGCTTGTATAGGATCATGTATTTTAAAAATTATTTGGGGTGCTGTTTGGGGATGTTATGTACCTTTGGGGGAATGGAGCCTTGCTAGAGAACAAATATCACTAGGGGCAGGTTTTAGGGGTTTATAGCTCCATCCCACTTCCAATTCTGCTTTCTCTTTCCTGTGTGTGGATAAAATGTGATCAGCCAGTTTCCTGTTCCTGCCACCATACATGTCTTTCCTCCATGAAGGACTCTGCTCCAGGAACTGTAAACCCAAATAAACACTTTCTCCCTTAAGTTAATGTTGGTCACAGTATTTTAACACAGCCACTGAACAGTAACCTATCTATTCTAGAAATGAAGTAAGGAAGAACCTACTTCTCATCTTCATTTTGATTAAATATATCAAACAACACAAACCACCTATTGTGGTGGTATTGTATTCCCCAAAATATTGTGCATGCTAATAAATTTATCTGGGGTCAGAGAAGAGAACAGCCACAATATTAAACATAGAGGATAGGCAGTGGTAGCACACACCTTTAATCCTAGCATTCCAGAGGCAGAAATTCCTCTGGATCTCTGTGAGTTCAAGGCCAGATTAGAAACAGCCAGGCATGGTGACTCACGCCTTTAATCCCAAGAAGTGAGCCTTTAATCCCAGGGAGTGATGGTAGAAGGCAGAAAGATATATAAGGCGTGAAGATCAGAAACTAGAAGCATTTGCCTGGTTAAGCTTTCAGGCTTTGGAGCAGCAGTTCAGCTGAGATTCATTCTGGATGAGGACTCAGAGGTTTTCAGTCTGAGGAAACAGGATCAGCTGAGGAACTGGCGAGGTGAAGTAGCTGTGGCTTGTTCTATTTCTCTGATCTTCCAGCATTCACCCCAATAACTGGCTTCAGGTTTGATTTTATTAATAAGAACTTTTAAGATTCCTGCTACACACCTTTATTTCCAAAGATAAAACAAGCAAAAACAAAAAAATAAGGTTTTATCTAGATTCAGCTCCTAAATTTATGAAGCCTTGAACATTGTTTTCTTCAAAGGTCTTAATTTACTTATAGAATCACCTCCATTCCTGACTTCTGCAATTTGATTCTGAGATGTACTCACAGATGTATCATCATGAGAAGAGTCTGTTTCTTGCTTTCATTTATGAATAAACTACTTGTATCTTGTTAGCCTTCTGTTTTTACTCCTTTTAATATTTTCTGTGGAAGCTGAGGAAATGACTCAGGGCATGCGAATGCTTGCTCTATGCATGAGCTGCTTCAGTTTGAATCCCACCATCCATGTAACAGCCAGAGAATGACTGTTCATGTCTGTAACTGCAGCATGAGGGTAGGGTCAGAGACAGGCAGATCGAGAGATCGGGCTGGCCAACCTCCTTAGCTAAAATTGAGCTAGTTTCTGGTTCAGTGAAATGCCATGCTGTTAAGGGACTGCTGACTCCATTTGCTTTTTAGTTAAACAATGTTAGACTTTGACCATGTCCTTAGCTAGAAGTCAACATTTTGACTGGTTGTTCCTCAATAATCTTGTTAATTACTCATTGTAAAATTGTTTCCATTGTTCTGAGAATTGACTGACTGTAAGATGTTTCACGGTGTGTTAATTGTCTGATCACAAACTCATAGCATGATCATGATTTCCCATGATCGTAAAAATAACTTCAAAATTCTACTTTTAATCACTTGCGCACTTGATATGAAGAGACTACTCTGTCTATAATCAGGGTCATTTTCATTCTCTTTCTATGAGAGGCTGAAAATATGGCCCAGCCATATTACATTTTAACTTTGCTATATCTCGGTGTTGGCTCCTGGTTTTCAACAACATAATAATGTCTCAAGGCAGTAAAGTGTAGAGCAATAGAAGAAGAAGATGCCTGGACCCTGCTCCTCCTCCGTGTGTGGGCACCTGCACATTCATATTCATATACTACACCACAGGCAGACAGACACAAACACACACTCATGCATGTGCACATACACACCACACCACATACACACAAACACACACAGAAAGAGAGTTACTTTCTAAAGCTGATTCATTCTTTTGCAAGTTAGACATATGTTTATTTGTTTATTTATTTATTTTTGTTTGGCCTGACTACACGAAATTTGATCTAGAGATAAAACACTGAGACCTAAGAAGACAAAGCAGGGTTTATATTCCTAAAATATAATGAATAATTGTTAACATTTACAAGCCATATAAATAAGATATATATCTTTTAAGATGAATATTTTTCATATTTTAAATCTACTTTGAAGAATCTTGGACTTCCAAGAAGATCCATTATATAGTATATAATCTCTACATCTCATTCCTTTGCTATCTTCCCTGTTAAAATGAGAAAATAAATGCTTATTTCAGCTTTCACCAGATACAATGTAAAATTCACTGGAAATGTAAAGATGGAAAATTACTTTTGTTCACATTCTCCCCAGGTGTATTATTGTTCTTGTAACTGGCCTGGCTGAAATGAAGACATTCTAAAGAGACACTAGTGTCTCTCAGTCTCAGTATCAGACTCTTGAAAAATGGCCCCCAATGAAATGGGAATTTACCCCAGAAATCTCATGCTGGGAGAAGGTAAGGGGACTAGGGGGATTTAAAACAGTTCTAACAACTCCCCAAACCATCTTACAGGAGAAGTCTGATGCACAAATAAAAGTGGGAGGGACCACCACTTACATCTTAGGCCCCCTGCTTAAACTTTGGTCTCATGTCTTCAAGACCCTGAAGCCAGTCATGAGGGGTTTGCTGGCTTCTCTGTCCCTCCTCCCGATGCGATCATGTTGACTAAATCATTTTCTGCCCTCTGCTTTGAATTTGGCTCTTTTGTGAGCTTATTGACGACCAGTGGTTAGACCTGACTTAAGAGCCCAGGTTGTGGAAAATGATTAGATCTGGAATGAAGTCACTCTGGGAGGGTAGTGTGTGGTTGATATATTGTGCACCCCAATAAACTTATGTGGGGGGGGCAGAAAACAGAACAGCCATCATATTAATTATAAAGGTTAGGCAGTGGTAGCACATGCCTTTAATCCTAGCATTCCAGAGGCTGAGATCTATCTGGATTTCTGTGAGTTAAAAGCCACACTGGAAACAGCCAGGCATGGTAACTCACACCTTGAATCCCAGGAAGTGATGGCTGAAAGCAGAAAGGTATATAAGGCATGAAAACCAGGAACTAGAGCCTGGTTAAGCTTTTAGGCTTTTGAGCAACAGTTCAGCTGAGATTCGTTCCGGATGAAGACTCAGAGGCTTCCAGTCTGAGGAAACAGGATCAGCTGAAAAATTGGCAAGGTGAGGTGGCTGTGGCTTGTTCTGCTTCTCTGATCTTCCAGCATTCACCCCAATACCTTGGTCCAGGTTTATTTTCATTAATAAGACCTTTTCAGATTTGTGCTACAGTAGTGCCTGCCTATAATCCCGGCCCTTGAGACCACAGGGAAAGACCACCCAAACTCTATTAATTAGTTGAATTCTCTTAAAGCTGCAGCTGACTAATCTCTTTGGGAGGATTCGAGACTGCCACCTAGCTTAACAGGTTGGTGGGGCCTTTAAACTCAAAAGCCACAGTTTCTTCCAGAAGATGTGCATTTCTGCAGGTGTGAGATAACATCCTGGATCTTCTACATTTCTGGAATTCCTTATATTGTCTAAATACCCTTGAGTTGCTTACAGGGCTAGCCTAGACCTGCAAGATGGTGTCCTCAACTGCTACATTGCAAAAGTGAAACAGGAGGATCTTAAGTTTGAGGCCTGCATTGACTTTGTGATGAGACCCTGTATAAAGCCACTTAGATGGAGTTGCCATTTTAAAGGTAACTGAAAGCCAGGAAGTTATTAAAAATGATTCTCATCTATGGCTTCCTGGTACTAACTAAATGTGTTCTTACTTTGGTCCCTATTTACACTCTGTTTATTATTATATTTCTTTGATACATAGACATATCAACCTGAAGATTAAGGTGCTAAAACAGAAAGTGGGGAAATATAACTAGCTTAGCAGAAATGAAGACACTTAAAGATGCACTTATGCTTTGTAATCTATCAGATTGTTGAAACAATGAAGTCAAAGAAATGAGGAGTCTCAGGCTGGGAGAAGAAAAAGGCCCTAGCCACAAGGGGTACTGGGTACTCAGTCTTCCTGAAAGAGATTTCACACAGTTTTAACAACTTGTCAAAACACCTGGCAGGATGAGACTAAAGACCAGAGAATGATGAGTCAAAGGTGAAAAGGACCACACCTTCTGGGGGTTCTCAACCTGTGAGTCATAAGCCACATGGGGTCTCCTGTCAGATATCCAACATATTAGATATTTACACTATGATTCAGAGTAGTAGCACAGTTACAGTTATGAAGTAGCAATGATATAATTTTATGGTTGGAGGTCACCACAGCATGAGGAACTGTATTAAAGAGCCACAGCATTGGGAATGTTGAGAATCACTGCTCTAGACATTCATATCCTTGACAAGCTATTTAAACTTTGGTCTCACTTCAGAACCTCATGGAATTGAGGGGTTTATTGTATCTTTTTGGCTCTCTTCCCAGTGTGGACACATATAATAAATCCTCCTTTGCTGTTTTTAATTTGGAACTTTTTTAAGGATGGGGGTCCAAATCTGACTTGAGGCACAGGTTGCAACCCCAAATTTGATGACATCCTATAATATTACCTTAGTTTTACAGCTGAATAGAAGCTTCCATATGATATAAGGTAAATGTATTTGTCTGTAATATACTGATTAAAAAAATTAGTTTTAACAACGATGCTGGAGAGTAAAGGAATTTTAGTGATCACACACACAGGTTATCCATTACTTAAGTCTCTAGGGAAATGGAGTCCCCTGGCACTGACTCCCTGTAGAGTTAACTTAAGCTCAGTTGAGTTTCTTGATGTGGATAAGTATCCATTTTGTCATCGTGATTACCACCATCATTATGTGTTATTAACCAATGTGAAAATTATCAAGTTGCATAATGATAGCAATCAGTTAGCACCATCTGCCTTTGTGTCTTTACTTAAAAGTATTTTCTGAAATATGAATGGAGCTTAAATTTGAAATTTACCCTTTACACAAAATAGCTATTGTTGTACAGAATGTGTGAAAAATATTTATAAATTATTATAATATGTAAGATAACACATATATTATTATCATATTATTTATATTACTTCTCCAAAGTTATCATTAGGCATGGATAACAATCATTGTCTTACTATGGAATTAAGTGCAATTGTCTAAGATGATAATGGCACTGGAAAATCAGACTTGGCTAGTCTTGGGGGCAATTAAAAGACTGATCTTTTAAGAATTTCAATTCCAGGCTTTCTTACTGAGCATATTAGAAAGATGCACCCCAGGGAACTTTAAGGAAGTAATGAGGTTTTCATTTCCATATGTCAGATGAGCTTTAGCTAGTGTACTTATTATCAGAAAAGGCCATGAGCTAATTTCCTGGCTCATTCATCTCAGTGAACATCCTGAACAACATTTTCCAGGAAAGGGCACAAGGAGAAATGTGGTGGGGGGGTAGTTTACCACTGAGAATTTTTCATGCTTACCATAATGCAACAGAATCTTCCAAGGGCGTATGGGAACATGGAAAAAAGGCACGTGCAGAAGAGAATCATCTTCCAAAATGATGTGGCATCTACCCACACATGTATAACTTCGATCAGTGTCAAGGCCATTTGATGTAGGGAAGATTTGAAGAACACATCTTGAGTTAACCTACTTTATGGTATCTTTGCCAAGCTGTTCATTCAAATTGAAATTCAGTAGATCACTCCAGCTGGATATCTTCACAAATTGCTATTTTAGAACAGGATTCTAAAATTAGAAGGCCTATTTTGAAATACTTTGCAACTGACTTGTGCACATTACAGACTCAGATGGTGTGGCTCATCCCCAGTAGTGGCAGCTTGTAGATGTGAATGGTCTCACAGGCTGGAGCTTTCACCGTGACGTCCCTTTATACTTTAATATGTGATACAAATTATATCCTCTTAACATCTTGTAGATCATTTTCTGTAATGCTGGTGATATCTTAGAAATAAAATGATGCTCTCATTCTATCACTGGATATAGGCAGTCATTTACATGGTCTGTATTTATGTCTTGAAGAGGCAGGAATTGCTGGTTCTCTTTCCAAACATAAGAAGACATGCCACTGCTCATGTGAAGAATAACCTCTGAATAATAATTCTCTGGGTGGCACCAGTGTCAGAGCTGATAACAGATCTTTCAATGTTATCAAAGTCCTTAAGTTAGTAAGAACTGATCAAAAATTTAGGCTTTGAAAGCAGGTCTGGGTATGTTTGGTAGAAACCCATTCTTACTTTTATTTTATCTGAGTTTATTTATTATATAAAAAGTGTCTTACCCAGTGTTGTATTGTTGTGAAGCAATATCATGACCACAGCAACTCTTCTTATTTTAAAAAAAGCATCTAATTGGGGCTTTCTTATAGCTTCAGAGGTTTAGTCCATTGTCATCGTGGTAGGGAGCAGAGCAGTGTGCAGGTATGATGCTGGAGAAGTAGTTGAGAGTTTTACATCCAGAGTGGTGGGCAGCAGGAAGAGAGACAGAGGAAGCCGCTGGGCCTGACTTTTGAAACCTCGCAGTCAACTCCCAATGATGCATTTCATCCAATAAAGTCACACCTATTAATTCCTCTCAAGCTGTGCCACTCCCTAATGACCAGCATTGAGATATGTGAGTTTACGTTGTCCATTCTTATATGAACCACCACAGAAAATGATGAAACTAACTGTGTACAGAACACTATTTTAGTTTATCTGTATCACAGAAAAGAAAATCAAATCCAGGAAACTAATATACAGAATCATTTTTTTATCAGAATAAATATAGAATTCTCTGATACATGTTCTCAATTTTTATTCCTAGGCTATATTATTTTTCACTAACTTTAGAATAAATGAATTTTTTAAACATCAAGCAAGGCTTGCACTTGAGTTCACACATTACCCACGATTTCCATCAGCTGATTTTAAAATGGATTAAATGAGCAATAAAAACTTCCACACTGTTATAGACTTTACATAATGTACATATTCCATTACTGAGACCACAAAAATCTTAAACCTGCTAAATCAAGAGCTGGATTTGAAACAGATGAAATATGTATAAAACAT
>NC_081427.1:33408537-33539365 GCF_949786415.1 Peromyscus eremicus | reverse complement strand
GAGTATATGTGGAGGTCAGGGGCCAGCCAAAGGAGTTGGTTCTAGCTTCCCATCTTGTTTGAGGCAGGATATCTTGTTTTGCCATTGTGCTGTGTGTTGCGGACCTTAGGGCTTTCTGGGAATTCTCCAATCTCTACCTTGTACATCTTTCCATGGGGTTATAAACACATGCACCACCAGTTCTGGCTTTATGTGGCTTCTGGGGATTGGAACTCAAGGCTTACAGGTCAAGTGTTTTTGCCCACTGAGCCATGTCCTTGGTCCCAATGTCTGTCATTATCAGATAAAGGTTTTACTAATGAGGATGTAGTTGAGTTTCATCTACAAACTATATCGCAAAAAAATGGAGGAAGTGAGTTGGAAGGTGTTGAGCAAGAGAATTAAATCCTTACCCATAATAAGAGTAACTCAGTAGACTATGTCTAAAGCTGTTAAATCAAAACCCAGCAACATAAGAGGATCATTTGGATATAGGAAGGTAAGTGACCAAACTGCTAAAAACTACAGTGATTATATTTGGGGAGTATGAGTGTTATTATTACAATCTTTTAGTGTGGTTTAAATGATTAAAATTAAATGAACATATTATTTTGATGACAAATGAAACACTATTTCGAAAGTTAAAAAAAGCATTTGCAATCACATAATGAAAGTGTGTCTATAAATTCTCTCAACAGAATGATTCTAACTAACAATAAGTAGAAAATTTCCTGGTGTCTAAAGATTGGTCTAGCAGGCATCTAGCTCAACAGACCCAGAAGAGAGAAAGCGGCAGCCTTGAACCTCACTGTAACAGGGAGCAAAATGCACTGCCCTTCCCTGGGCACTCTAGATCTGCAGGGGTTCTCTGAGTAAGTCACAGGACTTCTTTTTGCTAAATAGGGTACCTAGTCCTTACTTAGAAAGTGTCAGTAGTAGGAGCTGGAGACATGGCTCAGCGGTTAAGAGCATATACTGCTCTTCCAGAGGACTGAGTTCAGTTCCCAGTACCCACATCAGGAGGCTCACAACAGCTCTAGGACAACTGACTCTTCGGGCACCTGCACTCACGCGCACACACACTCAACACAAACAAACACATAATTAAAAATAAAATAAATCTTTTCTGTTTAGTGTCAATGCTCTAGTCCAGAACGAAGAGCAGAATGCTTTTTGGATTCTGGTTATGATGCAACATGGCCTTCCTTCTGTGTGACCCTCTTTGTCCTCAATGTTCTCTTCCACTCACTTTGTCCTGATCTGCTTTCTCCTCACTTAAGACTTCCCTTACAGCTTTTCTCTTTCCTCTGTCCTGAACTTCTCTACCACCCCCTCCATCTCCCTCTCACCTGAATTTTCTTGACTGATGCCCATCTTCATAAGCCTACCAAGTGACTTACATTTTTGTTTCATTTTCCCAGGTGGTGTAGCTGAAATCATTTGTCTTTCGACTGCAACCCGCCCCCCTGTACAACTGGTCAATATTCCGTATTGCAGTGGCTGAGCTAACCTTGAAGCTATTCAAGGCAATTTAAGAACTAAACTGGACTTCATTCCAGCTGTTGACTATTATCATAAGTGACTTGAATATTTTCTTCTGAGATTTACAACCGATTCTAGAAAAATCAGACAATTCATGAAGATTCTTTAACCCTAGAGAAGTACAGGTTGAAGTTGAATTTAAGTATATATATATACACTTTGGGGGGGGCTGTTGAGACAGGGTTTCTCTGTGTAGCTTTGCGCCTTTCCTGGAACTCACTCTGTAGCTCTTGCTGGCCTCAAACTCACAGAGATGCACCTGCCTCTGCCTCCCCAGTGCTGGGATTAAAGGCCTGTGCCATCACCGCCCAGCTTTAAAACTATATTTTTCAGATCCCCCAAATGGCACTCTGTATGTGGCTGGAAACATGACTTTACTCAGACTTAGTCTTTGTATTTTCCCTTTTAATACTGTAAGTCTAGAAGCTTTCAAAATTTCCATTCATATGCTACCGATGTGTGCGATCGGTGCCTAGAAATGAAAGAAATCATAGCTGTTGAAGAGTTGTATCTTGAACGGCACCGACATTTGCTGATGAAAGTGTTAAGTGAGGTACCACAGTTTGTCCCAAATTAGTCTTTCTGAACTAAAACCCTAAGGCTAAATGAGATCGTAGAGAGTTCTATAACCTGTTTGTAATCATGACTGGGAAATTTAGGTTCATACAAACCTGTCTTTATTTTAAATGCAGCTTAAATAAGGAACAGCACACACTTCAGCCCAAAACCCCAGCCACATTTCTCCCTAACAGAAGAAGGCCTTTCTTGAAAGTTTTTCCAGGCTTACCACTTAATAGTGGTCAGTCCAAAAATAAATGCATGAGAGCTTTACTAAGCACATTCGACAGCCCACCAAACACCAATCAGTGGAGAGCAGGGCTCTGCTTTTCCCGGCAGTAGCCTCTGCCAGGCCCCCCACCTACATTCTCCGGCTACTAATTAGAAAGCTAATTAGAATTCCAAATTTAACTGCTAAATACAGAGGCCGGTCTGAACCCAGGCCAGGACTCCTTGAGCATCAAACAGCTCCTCAGTCTTCTGTTAGTGTGGGAAGAGAACCGGACCCTCGGGAGTGATGGCCGTTTGACATGCTGGAGGGCAGTGTGTACTCTTATTGTCTGAGAGGAAAAGGTCTGAAGCACAGACTGACATTTGAAGGAACAAAAACAAAAACAAACAAAAACAAAAACAAAAAACCTTAAACCCCACAAAAACATGGCGTGAAGTTTACTCCAAGGAAAAGAAACCTATCTTTTTATGAATTCGGTTATTGCCGTGGCGACCAGAGGGGACATGTTCCCTTTAGGAACAGTTCCTGGTTCCAGCCAGGCAGCCTCTCTCTAAGTGCAGGGCGCCTTCTCTAGTTACCATGGCAACCAAAATTAGAAGGGCTTTTGCAACACTAACAGAAACCATCTCCTGAGGTGCTTCTGTGAATCACACCGAATGCTGATGATGCAAACTGTGTATACGGATTTTCAAACATTTTTTTTTTAAATTCCTTTTACGATAAACAAATACCCGTTTTTACATTCCCGTTTGAAATCGTTAACTTGGAACGAATTTTCGTTCGTCTGGTTTTGTTTGTTTCCCTTTGGATGCCCCAGGCCCCACAGTGCAAACGCGATTTGTTTAATTTCCAAACTTGTCTGAATTACACGATGAGCATTTAGAATGTGATTCATTCGCCCTTATTTTGAGATGGGGTGGGGGAGGGTGGGTTTAACATAGAGCCCTCTTGTCTACACTCCGGAGTGGGGGAAACTGGAAAAGGGAGAGGAAGGGTGAGGAAGAGGGAAGAGAGGAGGAGGAGGAGGAGGAGGAGGAGGAGGAGGAGGAGGAGGAGGAGGAGGAGGAGGGGAGGAGGAGGAGGAGGGGAGGAGGAGGAGAGGAAAAGGGGGAAAAATCGATCTCTTGGCTTCTCCATCGGACTCTGTTGAGATCCCTTTCCGACTGGACGGACCTCCAAGTCCTCTACCTCCATTGTAACAATCCTGGAGAAATACCCGGGAAGAGCGAGGAAGTTCCTCCTGACTTTGTTGGATCTTCCCAAAGCACCATTCTCTAGGGGAGGATTCTGGTGCGTGGTGTCCTTGAGGGTTCGTGCCCCCCCCCCTTCCCCGGGCCACACCCGTGAGAAGTTGGGTCCACTGCTAATCCAGGTCACACAGGTGCTCAGCCCTAGTCACAAACTTACAGATTTGGGCTGGCGCCTGCGGGCCAGAAAACCGGTGTGTGCACACGGGAGGCGCTCGGCTGCCCTCTGGCTCACGTGTGGGCACGCACACAGACACGGGTGATCGCACCGTACCCACAGAGGGGGTGCACACGAGCGCCCAGACCAGGGCCCCGCACACAGGGGTGGGAGCCCGCGCCCTGGTGCCAATGTCCCCATATTCAGCTTGCTGATTGACCCGGTGGACGTCCCCAGGAGCGCTTAACCTCCTCCCTAACCCCACTTCACCGCCACCGCGGATCAGAACTTGTGTCTCCCTTTCTCCCTTGCGGTCCTGGAGAAGTGCCTCTTTCTAACCACGCACATCTGCAGCCTGGGGGTGGCCAGGCTCGCCTGACCCCAGCGCTGGCTCCGAGCCCCGCTTACCTCAGTCGGGAGGCCGCCTGGGGAGCTCGCTGTGCGGCCCGCCGGGCTGGGCGCGCAGAGTGGCAGGCGCTGGAGCAGGCTCGTGGGTGTCCCCGGGCGCAGACGTCTGGGTCTCTCTCCCCTAAGGCTCTGCGAGCCGTGATGAGCAGCAGATCTGACCCACAGGGCCGTGGCAAACCCAGCTGCCTGTCGGCTCCAGGCTCCGCCACCAGAGCCCAGTGCCCCTCAGCGTCCAGAACAGGACCAATCCCGAGCCGGGGGCTGGCTCTGGGGAGCCGGGAAAAGGAGACTGGATGGCCACCGCCGCGCGACGCGGGCCCAGACCTGGCAGGCTGGTTTCTATGGCAGCCAGGAGGGAGGAGCGGAAGGCAGGGGAGTGTGTAGTTGTGTGGCACGGGGGGGGGGGGGGGGGCATGGGGGGGGACACCCACTGCAGACTTTCCGGGAGGGGGTTCGGGCCTGCTACACAGTGGATCCCTCCTAGAGCGAGGGATGGGAAGCGGAGACGCAGCAGAAAGCGAGTCAACGGGAACACCTTGCCGAAGCAGCTCCTGCGCGCTCTCGACCCAGCCTTCCCATCCCTTGCCTCTAAATGACCGCGACACAAGCCTGTAATCCTTCCAGCAGAGCAGGGGCTTCCAGCCAAGCACCGCGCGCGCGACAGACAGCTCCTCCGGGTGAGTCTGGCCGGGCTTAAGCTCTGCAGAAAGAAGCGCTCCTGTCCCCCTCTGCCTGGATCCCTTGTACACGTCAGGCCTAGTTCTCATGGTGCGGCTTCGTCCGGGGCCCCCCTGTCGCCGGTCTGCTCCCGGCTGTGATACGCTAGCTGGTGGTGGGTGCCAAACACTATTTCTCTAGTTTATAAACAAGGACGCCGAGTGACCGGATTGAGTGCAGAGCTGGGAATTTGACTCCGGGGTCACAGAACGTTAGAAGATAACTCCTGGAGTTAAAGTGCTTGATTTAATAGAGGAGGAAACCGAGTTCAGAAAAATCAGTCAACTTGACAAGAGTCTCACACACGGTTTAATGGCCAAGCCAGACCTAGGAGTCTTAAGTTGAGTTCTGTGAGCAATTTGTCCAAGTGCTCTTACTGCCCACCCCAAGTATTCCTGAATGCCAGGGCAAAATTACAAGAATTACAACAATCTACATCTAAAATCCTGATGAGGCAGAAATGGGGGACTGGAAGTTTTTGTTCTTCTATTTGCCAGGCACTGCATTAAATAATTTTACAGTTTAGCGCCTCACACCAATCTGAGTTAGGTTCTGGTATTAACATCCTGTTTTAGCAGAAAAAGAAACTGAAGCAAAGACAGACATAGGACCCACTTGACAGACAGACATAGGACTCACTCGACAGACAGACATAGAACTGACTCGACATCCCAAAGTTGCACGACGCTGGGGCTGGGACTCCAGATTTAGTCAAGGCCTTTCCTTCCTGCTTCCGCCTCCTGTGTGCTCCTTAAAGAGGTCAGAAACAGTATGGCCAAGACAGGAAAACCTTGGACAGCTCCATGCACTGGCCACGCAGGGAAGCCAGGACCCCGGAAGGACCGCTTCCACAGCCTTCTTGTCCTCTAGTGCAAAATAAGGGTTCTCTGTCCACAAAACTAGGACTCTTAAAGTACTGCATGCCGCCACAGGCTCTTTTCTTTCTAAAACAATAAAATGAAAGATAAAGTATCACATTAAAAATAAAAAGATTTGAAGGGCCCCTTGAGTCTCGAAACATGCCAGTACATGGGATAACATTTTTTATGGGAAAATTGTATAGAAAACCTGGACTTTCAAATCCCAGGCCAGACATACAGGCACAGTGGCAAAACCCGCACACTATGCTCCCACAGAGCAAGGGAAACGGAGAATCGGTCAGAAACTGCTTCTCAGTTGTGCTTGCTGGACTTCACTCCACCAGCCCCTTGCATTCTCAATGTTCTTTGAGCTGTCATGCCAGAGTCTCCTCTTTCCAAATCAGACCTGTCTCTTCCCTTGGATTCCTCGGCCACAGAAGAGGGGAACACATTTGATTCCCTTAACTTGAAAAAAAAAAAATGTTTTCTCCTACAAAGTCCGTTCAATAGTAGGGTGATTACACTACAATATGCAGAGCTCTGGCTTTTTCTTTTTTCTTTTCTTTTCTTTCTTTCTTTCTTTCTTTCTTTCTTTCTTTCTTTCTTTCTTTCTTTCTTTCTTTCTTTCTTTCTTTCTTTAAGATAGCACCTTGGTGTGTAAGACAGGCTGGACTTGAACTCAAGGAAATCCTCCAGCCTCGGTCTCCCAAAGATTTGGGATTACAGGCATGTGCCACCACACCCAGCCTTTGGGAAATTCAGGAAACATTTTGTACATAGTGAGTGAGGAAAAGTTCTAAAGAGAAAAGACAAGTCTTTGATGTGTGTCTGGAAATGCACCTCACTGCCGGGAATTGCCCGTGACCTGAAAGTTCTTCTTAACCTCTCCCAGGATTCTTTTTTTCTTTTTCTGCAATGGGCATATCCTTTATAAAAGTATTTGCTAGAAAAATAGTTTTCAAAAGAATTTGTGAAACTAAGCCCCTATTGTCAATGTAGGCAGGTCCATGATTCTTGGAAAGCTCGGTGAAATGTGGTTTCTAGGGGCTGGAGAGATGGCTCAGTGGTGAAGAGCGCTGGCTGCTCTTCCAGGGGACCCGGGTTCAATTCCCAGTACGCACGTGGCAGCTCACACCTGTCCGTAACCCCATCTCTAGGGTTTCTGACATCCTCACACAGAATACGTGTAGGTGAAATACTAATGCACATAAAATAAAAATAACTTACACATTTTAAAAGAAGAAATGTGGTTTGTGACCCTTTCTTCCCTGTGTCAGCTTGAACATGGGTGATGCTAATGTACAAGACACCTGGACTTTGCTTAAAAAATACTGATAATGGCCAGGCAGTGGTGGCACACACCTTTAATCCTAGCACTCGGGAGGCAGATCCAGGCGGATCTCTGTGAGTTCGAGGCCAGCCTGGTCTACAAAGCAGGATTCAGGACAGGCACCAAAACTATACAGAGAAACCCTGTCTTGAAAAACCAAAAAAAAAAAAAAAAAAAAAAAAAAGGAAAAAAGAAATATTGATGATGGCTAAAGGTCAGCCTTTGGGGTCATAAAACTGTGTCTTGTCATCTAGCTCTACTCTTTACTAACTGGTAACACCTTTGATGTCAAGCATCCCTTAGCTTCAGCTCCTGTCTGTAATCTCAGAACTGGGAGAACTGATGAGATAACATCCCTAGCAACAGTGGACTACATTTTACTAATCTGGTCAGGAAGCTTGGGAAGTTGGGGGATGGGGATCAGTGGCTAAGTGGGTTACTTTCACCAGTGTCTAAGGAGTTGGGATCCAGGTGTGTTCAGAATTCTACTTGTCTGTGCGCTTGTTATTCAAGGAGAAATAGGGCCATTCTACTCTCATTTCCCAGTTATTAAGGCACCCAGGACATCACACCCATACTGAATTTGAACCCCGCCATTTTGGGGAGGCACCCCACCTCTAGCTTTCCTTCCTCCTTCCCTCTTTGGTGACACTTGACAAATCTTAGAAGAGAATGTGGACTTCTTCTTCAAGACTGTAAACTATTATTACAGAGTGAAATCTGCAGCTCAAAATGGTGCGGCCTGTCTGGGGAAATCTTGTTTCAGATCCAGGTACAACCCAAATCTGAGAAATTACAAAATTCAACAGTATCTTTGAATGGAAACCATACTGTCTTGGTTTGGGCTGTATAATCAGTTGCCTCAGACATGTTCTTATCAATAGCTCTGCAGTTAGACAGACGTCTGAGCGAAGGGTGCCAACATGATCAAGTTCTGGAAACGGGAGTTTAATGGGCTGCAGACTACCGGCTTCTCATTGAATCCTCAGGGTGGATCAGAGAGTGTGCCGGAGTCCCTTGTTTAACTTTATTCTTTCTCGTCTACAAGGTTAGCTCTGCACTAATGACCTAATTATCTCCCAGAGGCCCTCCTCCTAATACCAGCAAACTAGGAACTGTGATTTCAATGCATGGACTGGGGGTGGGGGACGTGAACATTTAGTCCATCAGATCCCTCCCTTTTTTTGTTTTGTTTTGTTTTTTTCCCCTCTCAGAATCTCCCAGTGGACATTAGATGTACCGGATCCTCTCCTTCTGTCGTGTCTTCTGTGGCCTTTTGTCTTTGTGTGACATTCTAGGTAACTGCTTCATATGCATCTTCTCTTTCTCTAATTATCGCTTGAGTCATAGCTAGTCAGCCGTCCAGCCTGGCAGCCTTTAGTACTTGGAGAATGGAAATAGAGCTAAGTCTGGGAGGGAAGTGTCCAAGAGCCTAATTCTGCGTCTTCTCAGAAGGGAGACAACTGAGGTGTAGGACTGAATCACTTTTTCATAAGAATTGGTATTTATGAATGCTGTTTGTTCTTTAACTTTACAAGAGCCTTTTAAGAATAGTGGGCCAGGCATGACAGTGCATGACTTTAATCTCAGCACTCCAGAGGCAGGGGCAGGCTGATGATCTCTGTGAATTCAAGACCAGCCTAGTCTACAAAGCAAGTTCCAGGCCAGCCAAGGCTACAAGGAGAAGCCCTATCTTGAAAACAAAACAACAAAAAAATCCTAGCATTGTTGTAGTAATGAAGCATTTATCTGAAGTGTACCATAATTTTGTTCTTTTAAAAAATTAATTTATTTTGCTTATTTGGGGAGCAGCAGTTATGTATGCCAAGGTGCGCACATTGAAGTTTGCACAAAGGATAGCTTGTAGGAGTCAGTTCTCTTCATCAATAGACTAGGTGGTTCCTGAGGATTGAACTCCGGTGACCAGGCTGAGCCATCTTGTCAGCCCTGTTTTTGGTTTTGTGATAGTCAAATCTAAGCAAAAGTCAACTGAAGAATTCAAACAACTGCAGTAATCCTATTTCTACAAAGTTCTCCCCTGTTCTCTTCCCTCCTTCCTCCTCCTTCTCCCAGAAATATCTGGAATGATTTTCACCTAATGATAACAAATTACCTCCCCCCCCCCCCCCCCCGTTTTTTCAATACAAGGTCTCTCTGTGTAGCCCCGGCTGTCCTGGAACTCGCTCTGTAGACCAGGCTGGCCTTGAACTCACAGAGATCTGCCTGCCTCTGCCTCTCAAGTGCTGGAATTAAAGGTGTGCGCCGCCGCCGCTGCCGCCGCCGCCGCCGCCGCCGCCGCCGCCGCCGCCGCCGCCGCCTCCACCACCACCACCTGGCAACAAATTATTTCTGATTGATGGATTTGGGGTGGTTTTAATTTTTTTTCTCATTCTAAACCATGTGACTTTTACTTTAGCAAATGTAGTTCAACAATCACAAAAAGAAACAGTTGAGGACATCAGTGACTAAGAGGCTACTAACTCTATGTTAGGTTTAATTCTACTAATATTCCAGGAATTCTTTTATTTTAAAAATGTTTTGTGGGGCTGGAGAGATGGCTCAGTGGTTAAGAGCACCAACTCCTCTTCTGGAGGACCCAGGTTCAATTCCCAGCATCCACATGGCAGCCAACAACTGTCTGTAACTCCAAGATCTGACAGTTTCACACAGACATACATGCAGGCAAAACAAACAAACAAGCAAACAAACAAATAAATAAATAAATAAATAAATACATGTTTTGTGAGGGGTGGTGTACATAAATGAGGAGGCCAGAGATCAGTGTTGGGTATTCTGTCACACTCCACCTAATTGAGACAGCATTTCCCATTTACTCTGGAGCTCCAGTTCCACTGGAATGGCTAGGCATGCCCCTGGGATGCTCCTGTCTCTGTCTCACAACTAGGATGACGGGACATGCTGCCATGCCTGGCTTTTTACATGGATGGTGGGAATCTAAGCTCAGGTATTTGAGCAGTAAGCACTCTACCTTGATCTCCCCAACCCTGGGCATTTACTTTGGCTGCCCTGACTTCTAGTTTTAATTTACTCCTTAATGGTTAACACTGAAATTTCTTCCTAAAATTAAAATACAAGTTAAAAAAAAATAGAGAAGAAAACCCTGATACTGAGAAAGGGCATGCTAATTACTATAAAATTTGAGTTGTTCCCATCCTACAACCCATCCAGTTGTAGTAACCATACTTCAAACTTCTCTTTATTTCTGTACTGGGGGATTGAACCCAGGACCTTTCGGCATACTAGGCAAGCACTCTTATCATGGAGTTTGTAACCCCAAGGTCTCAAACTTTCCTTCAACATGAAGCCAAGTCTGCTGATCAGTGTTGCAGGGGAACCAAGCTTCCCTTTTGAGTTCTTAGTCCTGCTAAATAGCTTAAAGAGACAATTGTACTAGAGTTTGTAGTTCTCAGCGGCTGCCGGGACAAGGGAGATGGAAAAGAGAGAAGAGGCTGTGTCTTTTGAGATTAGGTGTGAGAACTCTGGCATGGTTAGCAATGGAGGCTGGTAAGCAGCTCCACTGCAGAGAGGACTTTGGTAAGAGAAAGAAAGCCCAGAATGCCAGGAGAACATACTTTGGCTTTGGGTCAATATCCAAAAGAAAGATGAAAAGTTATGCTTTTCAGGGTTAGAAGCCTAAACCGGAGGCTTAGCAGCGCCACCATGAGGTAAGCCGTGTGAGCGGCTGCACCAAGGGTCGGCTGGGAAGGGGAAATGGGCTAATTATTCCTCCCATCTCTAGCGAGTTTCCAGGCGGATCATTTTTCCTTGGGGTGGATTTCTGAACAAGTGACTGCCAGGCTCACCTGGAGGTAACAGCAATGCTCTCCTCTTTAGAGCAGATCAGGCCATGTTTCCTAACAGAGCCAGTGGTATCCCCCTTTCTAGGAAACCTAGGAAGGGGCAATCATTGATTTCCTTCCTAATGTGGGCAGGGGAATGGGAAGTGGGGTCTCAAGTGCTGACTGTGAGGGAGGGGTCGGCCCTCAAAGGCTTCCAAGGCCACTAATCCCTATCTAGCTACCAGACATTCCCTCAAGAGCTGAGACCTTAAAATCCTCTCAAGGACAGGCAGAAACTGGGAAATAGTGTAACCCATTTCCACCATGAAAACCCAGAGACCCAGTTCCAAAGCTGCTCACCAGGAGGGTTCAGTGACTAGAGTTTCAGTCACACACTCAAGCATGGCTTCCAGGCAGAAGTGCTCATTTAAGAAAGCAGGGTAGCCGGGCGGTGGTGGCGCACGCCTTTAATCCCAGCACTCGGGAGGTAGAGGCAGGCGATCTCTGTGAGTTCGAGGCTAGCCTGGTCTCCAAAGCCAGGTCTAGGAAAGGTGCAAAGCTACACAGAGAAACCCTGTCTCGAAAAACCAAAAACCAAACAAACAAAAAAGCAAGGTAACAAGAAAACAGAACTCCTTTCTGTGTTCCTGGCTGGTCAGGACAGAACCAAGAACATTTCTAGCTTCTGGCCAACAAGAAGAATTAGGATAGTTAGCTTTTGGGATTCCTGTGCCTAAACCTGCCCAACTCATTTCATATCATTTTGTGATACTTTCTTATAAATGACATTGGATATTATTTAAATTCTGGCTATAAGAGAGCTGCCTCTTATGGTTTTAGAGCAACACACTTCTAAGCTTCCCACTAAAGAATTTCATTAATTGCTGGCGAGCAGGTTTAGTCTGGCACCGATTCTCATTTGAGTCCTTTATGACAAGAGCTACAGCACAGTTGAGCACATTACACATGACATACATTTTACCTAGGTCTCTTTCTCCAAATCTAATTAACACAACGTTAGCGTTAATGACTTCAAAGGCTAACCTTTCATTTCCCACCCATATCAGTTATAAGTCTTTCAAGGGAACTCCTTAATGACCTCACATTGTCACTAAAGACAACTCATGCTAAACTGCAGATATAAATTAAAATCTACTGTATAAATGTCTTCCGAACTTAGAATAACCCTTTGGCCTTACCAGCCTGTACTAGTGAACTGACTACTGGCAGGGGACCAATCTGAGGTCATCAGAGGAGCCGATCCTAACAGCAGCCTAACTATCAGCCTCACACAGAACCCCTAAGGAAGCAGAGGGGCTACAGATAGAATTGAGTTCAGGGACCAAAGATGGATAACTCTATCAGCTCAAGTTCTGGAAGCTTCAGATAAGGGAGCTCAGAGGTTGATGAAGGTATCAGTATGCTGGAGGAGGCAAACACAACACAAAACTCCACATCCTCACTCTAATTATTCATCTCTTCTGTCCCTGAGCTGCATCCTTTTCCATACTGCAAATGTTTCTTGGCTCCTGGGGTGTTTTAGGGCACTACTGAACTTTGGGGTGGGGCTCACGGAAACACCCAATTCACAGTTGGCTGAGCATGAACGCTTACAGCCAGTTGGCTATATTTGTGTCTGTGTGAAGGGAGGGCAGACTACTTTCAGTTGAACACATTGTCAACTTCAGATGACTCACGTTAGTCTGAAGATGTAAATTAAATGTAAAGCATTTAATTTGGGGGATTCTGCTCTGAGCCTGCGTAATCAGAACTGAATCCTGGACACCTACTTGGTTGGTGTCAGAGAACTGCTGTTCAATGAGTAGGGGAGACATAAGCTCTATAATGCAAAACACTGATCTGCTACCACACTCAAGACCTGAGCCCCAGTGGGAACTGAGTGGAAAAACACTCTAGGAATAAGTACCCAATTTGCTACTTGGAGCAATATATATGTATCTACATACACACACACACACATATATGTATATATATTTATATTTTGGTTTTTCGAGACAGGGTTTCTTTGTGTAGTTTTGGTGTCTATCCTGGATCTCGCTCTGTAGCCCAGGCTGGCCTTGAACTCACAGAGATCCGCCTGTCTCTGCCTCCCGAGTGCTGGGATTAAAGGCGTGCACCACCACCACCACCACCACCACCACCACCACCACCACCACCACCACCCAGCTACATTTGTTTAAGAGCTTGTTACATGCAAAATATTCTGCAAACTACAAAGCACTATCCATCCAACAGGTCAATCCTAGTGAGCTGTTCTCAATCTTTCCAGTCAAATCCAGCTGCATCCTGAACATGCCAGTCTTTTGGGACAAGGAATGTGAGTTCTAGCTGCCCCGCTCATGTGCCAAATATGGAAGCTCAAGGGATACTTTTAACACTTTGAAATGCCTTTGCCTCCGATCTATTTTGTGATCATAACTCTTCAAAGAGGACTGTGTTTATTTTCATACCTTGGCTTACTGCTTACAACACTCAAAATTCACTAGACACTCGTTGGTAATTTACATGTTTGAGGTCATCATCTGCCAGGGTTAAAACGTATAACCACACCCACAGGTCATCCTAAAACACAGGTTGTTATAACTTCTCAAGATTTTCTAAC
The DNA here is from genome assembly GCF_949786415.1 of Peromyscus eremicus. Classification (NCBI taxonomy): domain Eukaryota; kingdom Metazoa; phylum Chordata; class Mammalia; order Rodentia; family Cricetidae; genus Peromyscus; species Peromyscus eremicus. Next base: position 33,525,912 of record NC_081427.1, on the reverse strand, counting down.
TTCAAGGAAAATATGAAACTTGTAGTAGGTACTCAACTGCCAAACACAGCAAACATACTTAAGTCCCTACTACCTGTCTCGAGCTTAATATAAACAAACAACTCTCATAGTCCTATCTTAATCTGTCAACTTGAGTGACATAGAACACCTCTTCAATATGCTTTGTGATGTGTTACCATTTAATGCCATGATTAGCAAAATTGTTACTTGAACTGATCCCTTAAACTTATACTTAAGCTGGGCGGTGGTGGAGCACGCCTTTAATCCCAGCACTGGAGGCAGAGGCAGGCACATCTCTGAGTTCGAGCCCAGCCTGGGCTACAGAGTGAGTTCCAGGAAAGGCTCCAAAGCTACAGAGAAACCCTATCTCAAAATAAAAATAAAAATAAAATAAAAAAAACCCTTACACTTAAAAAAGTGGAGAAAATTGTTTAAAGTAGGCATCACTAAAAAAAAAAAAATACCACTTACTTCTTGTGCTACAAGTTAAGAACTACAAATAACTCGTGTCTCTGCCTTTTTAGCTAACTCTTGGGTTAGGAAGTATGTACTAACAATCTCATATCTTAATTCATTGATGAGCCATGTTACTACTGTCACAAAAATACACGAAGTCTCTCCAACCAAACTGGCAATTAAAAAGGTCAGAGGGATGGCTGAGCGGTTAAGAATGCTGGCTGTTCTTCCAGGGGACCCAGGTTTGATTCCCAGTACCCATGTGGCAGCTCACAACCGTCTCCAGTTCCAAGAATCTTCTGGCTTGTGAAAGTACCAGGCATGCACTTGGTGCACATACATACAAGCAAAGCACCCGCACACATAAAATAATAATGAAATAATTAAAAAGAAAAAAGAGTCACAAACACATAATTTTAAAGTTTACTTTAAAATGTAAATATCTCCCAGTATTTAACAGGTAAAGAAAATAGCATATTGATTTTGTGGTTGTTATATTTTTATTTTCCAAGTAATACTGATTAAAAATATTTACACACCTACTTTTAAGTCCACAGTTTAGCACTCTTATTTGTATGGCTTTAAAAGTTATAGCACAAAATCTTTACATTAAGGATTGGGGGAAAAGATTCCATTCAAAACAAAGCCTGATATATTATATACATACTTTTCCTCTGTACTTTATTTTAAATACATTAATTTTAAAATGATGCTCATCTAACAGTTTTTTTCATCTGGTGGTAAAATATTAGTGCAACTTCTCATCAAAATAAAGTTTACCACAGATGTAAATGAATTTTTCCAATTGAAAATGGCCCTTCAGCTGCCGTTAAATGAAAAATTTTCAATGTAACTTAAAGGAAAAAGAATTGGTAGTTGTCCTTAAGCAAAAAACACCAAGTACCAGAGCAATTTATACTGCTCCTTAAAACACGCTTTCAGAGAAGCAGAGGCGTTTTACCGAAGGAGTTTTGTTGGTTTTGAAAAGGCACAAGGGTGGGTTTTTTTTGTTTTGTTTTGTTTTTTTAAACATTCTAGGAATTCTGCCACTACCATTTGTTTTGGAGACAGCATTTGCAACCACTGGACAGACAAGAAGGTTGTTCAAAATAAAGCCAGCCAGACCCCAATGTTAACAGTAACAATGCACGTCCCTCATGCAGCCTGTGTTGCCTACATTACATACTCGATTTCCTAACATGCATTAGAATACAAAGAGATGTATTCTAATGGTTTTATGTATGGTTTTGTAAGATGCAAAGAATTTATTTAAGGAAGGACATGACCTGGGGAAGAGAATACGGAGACCCTTACCACAATGAAAATAGATGCATTCGTACCCAACTATATAATAAGAATATAATTCATTTAAGTTACCAGAAATATACTTCTCAAAGCTCTCACTATGAGAAATATTCCCTCTCTGTGGCATTAACTGGAAGGAAGGACATCAGTCTGTTTCCATAGAAACAGTTCAGCACAACAGGAAATAGTATTACTTTGGTCCACTTATCTGATAGCTTAAGGTCATACTGCCCATCAGTTTACCCCACATGTAAATTTAAAAATAATTGTTCTTTCATTCTAAAACTGGCACAGACGTCCTGTCATCCTCTGCTTCTCCAGCTTGGGAACACTCTCCTGGGGTGGTCTCTAGCCCCTCAGCATCTTCGGGATCTTCCATGGCAGCCTCAGCAGCATCTGCATGGCTAGGCTCGCTCTCCTCTTGGCTCATGATTTCGGGGGTCATGTGATCCAAGTCAGCTTCTAGAAGCTCAGTTTGTACTTCAACTGGCATCTGGTTTACCCGTTCCAGGTGCAGCTCCTCCACGTGCACTTCCGTGCCTTCTTCAGTCTGAATCCGACCCACTTCCAGATAACTTACTTGGACCTGTTCTGGAAGCTCACTCATGTGTGAATCGTGCACTTGGCCGTCCTGGAGCAGATCTGGATGGACCTGTTCCACAGTTACTTGTGCTGAATCCACCTGGACCTGAAGCAGTGGTAATACATGCACCTTCCCAACTTGTTCTATAATAGTCATTGACGTCACTGGTTCAGTCTGTACATGTGTTTCCACTGAAAGAACCTCTTCAGTCACTATACGTTCTGAAATATTGTGAGCATCACTAAGATGCCTCCTTAATTCATTTCCTTGCATAAACCACAAGTCACATAGAGTACAATGGTTGGGTTTATCTCCAGTGTGTATTACCAAGTGATCTTTGAACTGGTCCCAGCTGTTAAACACACTGTTACAGACCTGAAATCACCAAATAGAGGATGTTAATAATACTTATATCAAACTGAAGTAAATGTGAATACATTATCCTCCATCAAAACAATACTAAGGCGTTGAAGTTAGCTAAGTGAAGAACCTGCCAAGCACAAACACAAACAAGGCACTACACCAGCTCTAATCCTGAGCATCGATAAACAATGACCAAAAAGAAAAAAACCCACAAAGAATATACTACATGGGCTGAATGTATAGCTTAGTAGTAAGAGTATTTGCCTGACATATGGGATGCCCTGGGTTTAATCCGCAGTACTGAAAAACAAACAAAAAAACCCACAAAACACTACCATCCATCCTGGTAAACTGAGTGTTACAAAAATATTTCGAATATAGTTTCCAGTGTACCTAGTGCAAAGCTATTTCACACACTTGGTTTCATTTGCTCTCTCAGCCCATACAACTAACAACTTACTAGATTCTGGAAACATTTGAGCATTGCCCCCATTAAGTATCAAATATAAAGTAACAATATCATGGTTTCTCCCACAGCTTCAAGATTTAGACCCACTACATTATTTGGGACAAAAATATACTAATCATGGAAGACACAGCTATATCTTGTCTGCTTTCTCTGTCCCTCTCCCAGATGCTAATGGCTATTCCTATGGTTAAGAATACTAACTAACCACGGACAGGTGAGACAGCTCAATGGTAAAGGCATTTGCCACCAAGTCTGAGCACCTGAGTTTCACCTCCGGAACCCACAGGGTGCACAGAGGATAAACTCCTGCAAATTGTTCTCTGACCTTCAAGCACTGCAGCATGTGTGCCCACTACCAATAAGTAAATAAATAGAAACACCCAAACCAATTATTCCCAAAAACAGATGTGGTGGCACACGCCTGCGTATGAGAAGATTGTAATTTAAGGTCATCCTTGCTACATAGTGAGTTTGAGGCCAGCCTGGGCTATGACAGACTGTCTTTAAACCTGGACATCCGTAAGCACTACTGTAGTTTCAGACTGCTATTTAGAACAATTGTTATTAACACTGATCATCTAGGGTTTAATAAAAACAAACAACAAAAATATTCTAATAACCTGCCAGGTGGTGATGGCACACGCCTTTAATCCCAGCACTCGGGAGGCAGTGGCAGGCAGATCTCAGAGAGTTCAAGGCCAGCCTGATCTACAGAATGAGTTCCAGGACAGCTAGAGCTGTCACAGAGAAACTCTGTCTCAAAAAAAAGAAAACATGCCCCCCACCCAAATTCTAATAACCCACACAAAGTAAATAGCTTTTTATTTATTCCTAAGTCTTTCCAAGGTTCTATGTGCTGATGATACTCCAAGTTGCATGGTGATTCACCACTGCACTGTTGTATCAAAAGTGCATTTACTGCACCTAACCTACCAGACACTAGAGTAACACAAACAGGCATGTCCAACCCTTTGACACCGCACTGTCATCTACAAAGTTCACATTCAGGAGCTGTGCAAGTTAAAAATAAAACAAAAAAACCCTCCGTGTTGAAGAATTTTACAATTTTGTTTTTGTCTGTATTCATAGCTGTTCTGAAGCCACATACTGGAGTCAGCCACAGAGTATCCGTTTTGTTTACTACCATAACTGCATGGTTAACTGGAAGCCGAGGCTTGCTGCTGCCCAGTGTGGTAAGAGAACGTTCTACTGGGCATCACTGACTCAGGAAAAGGTCAGATTTAAAAATCCCAAGAGGGGTTTCTATTGAACACATAATGCTCTCTGCACTACTGTCAAGTCAAGAACGTCTAAGTCACCCTGTGAGTCAAGGACTATTTACTCTGCACTTCTAAGAACTGCACATTAGTTCCTTTTGTGAGAACAAAACACACCCACACATACCTGGCATTCGTAAAGCTTCTTCCTTCCCTTTTTTGCCCCTACTCCAGTTTGGCATGCAGTGAGGTGACATTTGAGAGTGCTATTTCTAGCAAACCGCTCATGACAATTTGAACATTCAAAAGGTTTTTCACCTATTGTAAGAAAAAAAAAATACATTGATATATTGGGAATATCAGCAAACCCAAGTATAAGAGTTCATCATTTTGGTTATTAATTTTTTTTCTTTTTTCTTTTGCAGTGCTGGGGACTGAATCACAGGTTTCATGCATGCCAGAAAAATGACCCACCACTGAGGCACACCTGTGGCTAACTTTAAGGTCCTAGTCATCATTGTCTTCTTTGAAACAGGGTCTCTCTATTATGTATCTCTGGCTGTCCTGGAACTTGCTCTGTAGACCATGCTGACCTCCAATTCAGAGATGCACCTGCCTCTGCTCCCAAGTGCTGGGATTAGAGGTGTGTAGGTGTATACCCCTATACCCAGCTCATCTTCATCTTTGTGCGTGTGTGCGTGTGTGTGTTTGGTGAAGGGCAAGATTTGCCATGTATACCAGCTGACCTCAAACTCTTATGGTCGTTCTTCTGAGTGTGCCTCTGCCTCTCCAGTGCTGAGATTGTAGGCAGGAGCCACCATACATGGGTTTCCTTTTCCCTTTTCTTTTCTTTTTTTAAATAGTCTCACTGTGTTCCCCATGCTGGAATTAAACTTAAAATCTTCCGCCTTATCCCTCGAGTGCTACAACTATAGGCATGAGCGACATGCCTGACTTAATTAACACATCCTTAAGAAGGGGAACACAATTTATAACTCATGCTTTAGCACACTTGAAATTGTTTTTCCTTAGACAAAAATCATGATCAATCTCTGCTTTATGGAAACATAGAATTATCTTTTCCCTAAGAATTTTTTTTTTCTTTTTTGCACTTACCATGTACCTGATCACACTTTAGGTGATGACAATAAAAAAATAAAGACATGAATGCACAGAGCCATAGTCTCAGTACTTAGGAGAGGCTGAGGCACAAGATTCTGAGTCTGAGACAAAATCAGGCAAATTCGGGCAACAGGCACTGAAGCATGGTAGTGACTGCCTTTAATCCTGGCACCAGGAGGCTGAGAGGGTAAGTTCTGGGCCAATAAGAGCTACACAGTGAGACTCTGTCTCTAACAAAACTAAAAACAAACAAAAGAATAAGCGGCTGTTTTGAACATTTTCATAAATTCAAAGCACTACAGACTTACTAAAAAAGAGGGTGCTGAGGGATAATGCTGCAGCAGCAGGGTAAAGCAGAACAACTGCCTGGAGCAGAAGGAGCCAAGGAAAGTCCTTTCAGAGCACCCAAGCACAGCACCGCAGAGACGAGCAAGGAGGGAGTAACTAACTAGGACTCCCGAGTCCCAGGCTCAGCATGCCACCTGGTTTCAAGAACCGAGAGTGCAGTTCAGATGAAGTTTGTAGTGGGGATGCAGGAAAAGAGCATGAATTTAGTTTGTTTGCAGAGTAGCACAAAGCTACAAAGGTTTAATCCTCAGCACCATAAACTGGGTGTGGTGAAGCACACCTGTAATCTCAGTACTTGGGAGGTGGAGGCAGTTATATCTGAAGTATGAGGTCATCCTGGACAATATATTTATTGAATTCAAGGCCACATGAAACGAACGAGAGGCTAGAGATGGCTCAGCAGCTGCTCTTCCAGAGGATCCAAGCTTGGTTCTCAGCACACACATAGCAGCTCACATTTATTGACTCCAGTTCCAGATCTGATGCCTTCTAGTCTGTGTGCACAGACTTTTGCAGGCAAAACTTCCATTTTAAGCCGGGCGGTGGTGGCGCATGCCTTTAATTCCAGCACTTGGGAGGCAGAGGCAGGTAGATCTCTGTGAGTTCAAGGCCAGCCTGGTCTACAGAGCTAGTCCAGGACAGGCTCCAAAGCTACAGAGAGAAACCCTGTCTCGAAAAACCAAAAATAAATAAATAATAAAAGAAAAATAAATAAATAAATAAATAAGAAATAGAATTTTAAAAGGCACTCAAAACAGAGATTCCCAAAAGGTAGTTGTATAGACAATTCTGAAGCCAAATACAGAATGGACTGATATATAGATAAAGGGGTCATTTTCAGTGGCAATGAATACTTCCAAGATGGATCAAAATTCTCAGCGTGTTATATAATTACACAATCCTGAGTAGGCTCACGGAAACTGCAAGTTAAGACAGCAGGTGGATGAGCTAACAGTGGAAAGGAAACTTCCAAATGATACCAAGGAAACTTAGAGTAGCCGGCGGTACAGTGGGACCAGGGGCCGGGCTTAGCCAGAATGGAGGGGTTAATGAGAAGCACCACAGTAAGAACAGTACAGAGTTCTTTCAAGAAAGCCTACAAGTAGGGGTGAGGATGAGGCTCAGTGGTAGAGTGCTTGTTTAGCATGTACAAGGCCCTGGGTTCAATTTCCAGAAACATACATACACATACTCACTCTTTAAAAAGTGGGGGTGGGGATGGGGGGGGAGAAGGAAGAGATTTCTAATCAACAAGAAATCACCACCTGTTGACTTTCTGTGGGAGAAGGCAGGGGAAGAGGAAAGAAGGGTTGGAATAAAGATAGACATGGTTCAAATTGTAAGATTCAGCACTGGTCTTTAGAGAAGCAATTAGAAAAAGACATCAGACAAGACACTGCCTCACTTAAGGTCTGAGACACATTTTCTCCAGCACTTCTCGCTAACAAGGATAAAACACGCGGAGGCCGTTTGTAAACACAAGTAGAATCCCTCTATGCAGGAAAAGATATGACACGGTTCACGTTAGGACAAAGTCAGAAACATGATAAGCTGGCGGGGAAGGAGAGCTGACGGGTTGGAGATGGAGGGACAAGAATTGTCAAGAGGACAGGGATTCAAAGACAGCACGGTGTTTGCAGAGAACAGAACCAGGACATCAGAGGCTTCGCTACCCCAGCAATGAAGACCTTCTGGATATGACCAAAACACTCAAGTTGACTGACACCAGTTACCAAGTCACATGTTCTTCTCCCAATAAAATACAGCTTTTGTAGTTTACACATGATGAAAATATTAGGTGTTAACCTAATTGTCTAGAATTAATGTTAATATAGGAACTCTTTTTAATTCAAGAAACATTAAGATATATGCTCAACAGAATGATTGTATTTTATTAGTGTATAATTTTTCACTACCAATGCAATCTATAAGCACATGCTGTAATGGCCTTTTAGAAAAGACAACGTGAGGAGCTTAGGAAGATGGCTCAGTAAAGTGTCAGCAGTGCGAGCTGGAAGCCCTGAGTTTGGAGCCCCAGCACTGACCTAAGAACCCAGCTGTGGTAAAGCACAGCTGTAACTCCAGCCCTGGAGGTGATATGGTAGTAGGGCGGACACAGGTAGCTCCCTGGAGCAGCCAGCCAGTGGGGGAGCTTCAGGGTCAGTGAGAGACTCAGTCTCAAAATTAAGACACCTAAAGTTGATCTCTGGCTTCCATAGCACATATACACAGAAATGCACTTACTCAATGTATGTGACATCCATAAACCCATGCAGACATATACATATGCTAAACACACACACACACACACACACACACACACACACACACACACACACACACACAGTGTACACATGTATGCAGAGAGGGAAAAAGGGAGGGATGGAGGGAAGGGAGGGAGGGAAAAAAGGCAATCTGATGTTTGCCAAGACTTCTTTAGCCTGGCAATTCTATTCTTAAAAATTAAATTACATAGGGGGCTGGAGAGATGGCTCAGAGGTTAAGAGCTCTTCCAGAAGTCCTGAGTTCAATTCCCAGCAACCACATGATGGCTCACAACCATCTGTAATAAGATCTGGTGCCCTCTTCTGGCCTGCAAGCATGCATACACTGTATACATAATAAATAAATAAATCTTTAAAAAAAAAAAATTAAATTACATAGGCCAGCAAGACAGCTCAGCACTTGCTGCTAAGACTGCTCAACTTGAGTTCAACCCCTGGAACCCACACAGTAGAAGGAAGGGACTGACTCCCGAAGGTTGTTCTTTGATCCCACACTCATGTGGTGGTGAGTACATACATACAATACATGCAATAAAAAGCCTTTAAAAGTACATCACATGAGCATGTGTATAAAGAGAAATGTACAAGGATGTCTGCAATGTCACATTTGGTAAACTCGAGCAAAAACCTTGTGTTTACTCAGAGCTACAGTGACATGTACTAAAATAGCATGTAGTCACAGTAAAAAAAAAAAAAAACCAAAAAACCAAACCAACTAAATCCTTCTAAGTGTTTCATTTGCAATCCCAGAACTTGGGAGGCTGAGGCAAAAGGATCAGCTGGGCTACTTAATGAGAACTTGCTTAAAAAAAAAAAAAAAAAAAAAAAAAAAAAAGAGCATGAGTCTAAATGAAAGATATGAACTGCTGCTTGCTCTTTTTTCCCAGAAGTGTGTGCTTACAGTCACCTGATAATGCAAGGAATATGCCTGAAGGTTAGAGGCAAACACTCTCCACCACTGACCTACTGACCCTGCCCTGCCCCAATGGTAGTGCTAGGTGCTTTGGATGCATGACCAAGCAATGCTCTCCAGCTAAGTTATCCCTCTGAGCTAGTAGCTACTTTTTAAAAGATCTATCCTAAGTAGGAATGAATCACTTTCCACTGCATGCCACTTGAGCTGTTTCTATTAATTAGTTTAATAAGCCTGGTGAAATCTAGAAATAGCCAGATGACTTTTTTTGGGGGTTGGGGGGTGGGGGGAGAGGGGTTTGAGACAGGGTTTCTCTGTGTAGCCCTAGCTGTCCTGAAACTTGTTCTGTAGACCAGGCTGGGCTGGAACTCAGAGATCCACCTGCCTCTGCCTCCTGAGTGCTGGGATTAAATACGTGTGCCACCACTGCCTGGCTTTTATTTTTTTAAAGACATGTAGACTATTAGTCTTCAGAGCGCTTCCACCCTCCTCTATCTGTCAGGTCTGTGGGAAGTGTACCATTATCTTTAATGAAAAGAAGGGGGCCTCAATATAAAGTGACCCACTATGTTCATCAAACTGGTAGTTGTCAAGACTGTAGCCAGAATTCAACTGCGATTTTTGTTTTCTGATTCTCCTTGGAAAGTACGGAACAACTACTTAAAAACATGTTGAAGTCACCTCAAGATTCCTTTTCCAAATATATGTCTGTCAAAAGGATCTGGTACTGTCCTTCACCCCTCACTATCTCTCATCAAATCCTGCGGACCCTGGCAAGTCTATGAACACAAACCTCTGCCCCTTTCCACTCCTGCTGCCGCTACCAGTTTCCCATTCTTTAGATTACTCCAAAAGACGTCCTCGTCAGAGCCAGCAGGCTTTATTTCACATCAATCTACATTGCCAGTCACTGCTCTAAAACAGAAATCTGACCCTTCTGCTTCCACACTGACGCCTACAAGGCAAAGCTCAGTTTGCTTCTGTACTAAATGAACCTACAGTGAGCATATGGCTCTAGAATTTCTAACTAGTAAAGCTAACTAGGTTACTTGTTATCTCACATCCTCTCGAGAGACAGAGAACCTAAGTTCTTAGCCCTGTATCCACAGATGAAAGTCCCTTCTCAGTGCCCACACTTATGGCGCCAGGGGGCCTAGCAATGTCTTGGCACGCCTTTACTTTGACCAACTCTAGTCATCCTCCTACTAGTGATGCCACAACTGGCGTTACTGCTTTCCTCTAGGACTGTGTCTTCTTTTGCTTGAAAACCCTTTTCCACACTACTTTTCCTGTGAGTCATCATCACTGGAGCTGGATCTTGAGGAACAACCTGTTTTCTGAATCTGATTCCTCAACTTCAATTAGTGTACTACAAGTGACTTTGGGCAGTGAGACAGCTATTTTTAAAAAAAAGGAAGAAAGAAATCAACACTAGTACCAAAGATTCTGAATGGTATATGTACCTATGTTCTATTTCAGTATCAACACTCCAAGTCTTACTCATTACATGTAACAAGACTTGGGCACAACTGTCTAGAATATATGGGGTTGAGAGTATCACTGGTAGTAGGTCCCGTGCTTGACTAAGGAAATCTAGCAAGGAATGCTTGGGGAGTTAAAACAAGGACAAGGAATCCAATGTGTGGGGGAGTGGAGAAATGACACAGAACTATGGTGGCCACAGAAAGACTTCCTGGGACCTCTTCTAGAGTGGCACAGCTCTTAGAACAAGGAGTACGCCTCACCTCCCTTGGCTGTCTACTAGTCCTGACATATTTGCCATTTAGAGAGGTGGAGGGTGACAGATACAAGACTATCTTTTTCTGGCTCAAGAATATATTATTACTACTGGAAGTAAAGTGCCTACTGCAGATATGTGTGTGTACCCTCCCCCACCCCACCACACCATGTACAAAGCCAGGAATGGCAGTGTGGGTACGTAACCCTAGCATCTGGCTAGGAGTGAGGAGTGAGGGTAGATCCCTGAAGCTTTGCTGACTTGATTAACCTCAGGTGCAGTGAGACTGCTTCCAAAAATAAAGTTGAAAAGAAATATTGAGGCAAGACTCATCCAGCTCTGGCTTCCACACACGCAGGTGCACACCAGGCGTGCCCACATGCCCACGAAACACCTGCAGAATGCAGCACACGTTCCCAAGACAATTAAATGTATGCCCCCCAAAAGGAAAAAAATACATAAAAATGTTAAGATTGCTTATAAATGTCTATCTATGTAACATATTAACATGGGAAACAAAAATAGAATAAAGTCCTAACTATAGTTAGGATTTAATAATTCATGGTACTTAGCAAATAAACTTTCTTTTTTCCCCTTTGGTTTTTTTGAGACAGGGTTTCTGTGTAGCTTTGCACCTTTCCTGGATCTCACTCTGTAGACCAGGCTGGCCCCGAACTCACAAAGATCCGCCTGCCTCTGCCTCCCGAGTGCTGGGATTAAAGGCATGTGCCACCACCACCCGGCACTTTTTTACATATTTCTTTGAAGAATATAAAAAAGGGCAAGACATACAAGAGTGACAATCATCTTCAAGGTTCAGCACTGATTTGCATGGAAAGCATCAAATATTTCAAGAAATGGGCATGTACGTACCCTGCTCATCAGAAAACACAGGGAAAAACAGGATTCAGACTTCAAGTATTTAAAGTATTTGCTAATTACCTGTATGTTTTCGAAGGTGCTCTTTAAAGTGTCCAAAGTGGTCAAACTGTTTGTCACAGTACTGGCATATGTGAATTTTTTTCCCAGTTCTTTGCTTCTTACTCACCCCACCTTCTTCAAGGTGGTAACAGCTGAGGTGCTGTTTCCACGCACTCTCTCGGAGATACCTTTTATTGCATATTTCACACTTGAAACTCTCAGTGGAGTGTGATTTCATGTGTTCCTTAAAATGGTAAAACAATTTAAACGAACGGTTACATTTCTCACAATGGAACAAGTCCTTCACATGTGACAGCTGAAGTTCCACAATTTCAATACCTTCTACCTGTTTGCTTATGGGGTCAGATGCACAGTCATCTTCACTAATCTGTCCTTTGCTTTCACCTTGGCGGTACTTGCTGGTAATGTCCGCCAACAGTGCTAGAGCGGACTCATCCGAGGAGCCTGTACTCTGTATGTACTTTATCGACTGCTTAGCAGCAGCCACCTCCTCCAGAGTTTCCACACTTTCGTCTTCTACTTCAATTGTGCCTTCCGCAATCTCCACCTCAATCTCCACAGGTTCTGACTCTGCAGATGGCAGCGATTCAGTGATAACATTCGAAGTTTCTGCAATCTTTCTTTTTTTGGCCTCATTTTTTCCCGTGGTATTTTCCTCTAATGGAGCTGAGTTTTCTTTGTTCCTGAAATACATAAAGTAAGGGCTTTTAAAAAAAAAAAAAAGAAAGAAAAACTGTGAAAATAAAAATTTTAAAAACTATATAAAATCATAGAAGACTTCTTTGGAAAAAAAAATTAATTGAATTTATATGGAAGGTAGAAAACAAAATTGGGCAGCCTATACTGACCAATTTCAAGATTTCCTAAAAGCTGTATTAAGTCCATGATACTGGTCAAAGTATAGATATGCACAGGTTAACAGAACAAAGTCCAAAAACAGACAAATATTTATGAAATTAACTTCTGGAAAAAAATTGTTCAGAGTAACTCAATGGTGAAAGACACTCTTTTAAAAGTGGTGGTGTTGAAATATCTGGTATGTATATTAGAAAATAAGCATCAACTTTTAAACTCGTACCATTTATAAACAGTAACTCTAAATGGATCACAGGTTAAAATGTAAGAACTCAAGTTACTGAACTTCCAGAAAACAAGGGAAAAAGTCTTAGCCACAGGCCCACCAACCTCTGCCTCCCCACTGCCAATCTCTATGTTAAAGTACACGAAAGCCTGAGATACAGTATTGTGACAACAGGACATCCAATGTCCAGGGTGTGCTCTTTAAAAAGAAATCACTGCAAATCAAACCTGAAACAAGCCAGAAGGCATTAATCTGTTATCCTAATCTAGAAAACAACATGGAGGGATGCTCAATTGGAAGCCCCCCAAAAACCTGAAACAGACGATTTCAGGAGTATCTACCTTCCTGCTGACTGAGGTGTTTACATGGGCTGAAAACACCAATGGCTGGGCAAGGAACATGCAGCTTCTAGGATGCTTGAAACCGAATGAAAATGTGCCTTGCTTATGGCAGTCTGTCACCATCCCCTGTCTCCACCTTCTCTCTTCCCCTCTATCCTGATTTCAGCTGCTTTAAGGAAAAACAAAATTCAAGGTGGAGCAAAAATCTCTTCACACACATGGAGACTAGTTGGAAGTTGGAAGGAACTCGGGCAAAGGGAGGCAGTCTCTAGTCAAAGATTTGCTGTTTTAGACTTAAGCCCCTAGTCACAGCTACAAGCTACAACTCCCCTGAAAAGAAGAAATTAGCATGCTGCTGGTCACATTAGGAAAATGATACCCAACCTGTGGAAAGCTGAAGTCCTCCAGTCTGAAAGCCTCATTTCGTATTGACTCAACCAGACTTTGTGACTGATATGGTAAGAAGTGTCCAACAAGTCTCTTTGGTCAGTCAAGAAGAAATGCTTACTTTGACAAAGCAGTTGGCTTTCTGTTGCAGGTGCTCAGCCTCAACAGCATCTATGAAAGCCAAAATAGACAGAGCGGCGACACTTGGTAGGCTGTCCTCATAGCTCTGGCCAACATTCCTCAGGACTTATCCTGCTATATTTTTACTGACACACAGGCTAGGCTGTTCCAGTGGCTTAACTATCTGGTAAGCTAACTTAAAAGGGACGGCACACCGAAGACACCTACTTCAAAGCTGCAATCACAGGGAAAAGAGAGTGGTTTCGGAAACTTCCTGAATTACTCATTTAGAGTTCCACAATAATGGCTGTCCTCTAATAAGACTAACTGCCATCAGTTGGTGGAAGCAGCCTGTTACACAAGCCAGCCTGCTTTGCCCAGACTGCCATTGTTACATCAAGAGCCAACACTCTGAACGTGTTAATACATTCATTGTCACAAACTGGTCTTCGTAAAAGACGTTCTTTCTGATGTAGACTTCATGCCTGACTTCTGCCACCTCCTAAGAGACTGTCATACTGTGAAGATATGGTTTCACACAGGATGCTGCTACTTACACACTGACACTGATCTGGGAGCTGTGTGGTGGCTTCACCCTAATCATCTTTTCAGGTTATTTTTTCTTCTGCTGCTCCAGTCTGAACAGCTGCTTCAAGGCCTCAGGACTTCGGTCCATGAACATCATATCTGGCTTCCTGGACTCGATACAGGCTGAAAATGCTACTTTTTTTTTTTTTTTTTTGGTAACAAAAGCACTACAGTCACTGGATAATGGGAAGGTATTGGTCTCATGCTTCCTACCTCCACAGACACTGATACGCAAATGGTTACAACAACCTCCTCAAACATTGATTCAAAAGGATTCCCCACTCTACTTCCCTCACCTCCTCCTTGTCCAAATATCTGAGTAAGGCAGGCTGGTCATCAAGGTCAGCTGTCCCCACAAAGGGGTCACCTCTTCTCAGCTGCTTCCTGAGTAATGAGGACGACAAAAAGGATGGGAAGCTTATGTAAACCTAATTAGAAAATGTAGGATTCTGCCCTGAATATTCTTTGACATCATTTTTTTCCCCAATAGCAACTCTGGAACAAAGTAGGTATCTCTTTCAGGAGGTAGTCAAATATGGGCTTAAAGGATTAAAACTTGATCTAGTTTAGTCATCTGGATTCTCTTATTAGAATGACACCATCTTCTGTCATAATAAAACCCACTGGACCAAGCAGCTCATTTGTAATGGCACGCGTGAGGCCAAGTGGGAAACATAATGGTTCTCTAAATTTTTATCTAAATAAAAATGCTCTTGAAACATTTCCTGTGCAAATTCTGGGTAGGAGCAGATGACTAAAGACTAGAAAAGAGTTAAGTTACAGCTGCTATACTAGGACATTAATTTTGGGGGTGGAGGGAAAGCAGGAATCCCAGGGCCTGGAGACAGTATTTTACATCCCAGGAGGTATGTGGGAGGTAGGACCATTAAATCTTTCAGAACTTGGGACCGAGACATGGACAACTGCCACTCAGCTGTTATTCAGGTGTCTGTGATAAATAAGAATGAATGACTAAACTAACTGATCACCTTTTAGTCAGCCTTCCAAAAACTACAGCTAGAGTCAAACACTCACTCTGAACTGCAGGCAATGTCAACCTGTGTCCCTAATGAAGGCGGCCTTCAATCTGTAAGTACAAGGTAGGCAGGTGATGTTTACTCAAATTCTGTTAATAGTAGTCTTAAATAAGCCTAACATGAGAAAAACTGAATGGATTAGGTAGGTCAATGTCCCTACTGGTAGATTATCAGAGCGACTAATGATAAAGAGTAATTATGAGGAAAATTACCAGAAGCCAAGATAATAAAGAAACAAGAATATTATTGTAAAATAACTTTTCATGGATCTCTCTATAAACAAAGACACGGAAAACTCTTTATTTTGGATCTGTTTAAAAGGTTGTTTATATACACAACAGTTTGAAAACAAAGTCTGTCCTGTTTCAGAGTGTAGGGTAGATAAAGATAACGTTTAACCACAGTATCAATGAATTTCAAAACTAATGAAATTAGGTAAGTGTGTACCTACCACGTATGTATATAAAATTTTAGAAAATGTTAATGAGCTATGGTAACAATAGACTGGTATGATCACTGAGACTGGGAAAGGAGGACTGGATTACAAATTGAAGACACAACAGAGTGCACCATATTCATTAACTTGATAGTGATCATGGTTTTGAGTATGTTAAAACTACATACTTTAAAATATTTACTTACGGGGCAGAGAGATGGCTCAGTGGTTAAGAGCACTGACTGCTTTCCCAGAGGACCCGTGTTCAATTCCCAGCACCTACATGACAGCTCACAACTGTCTGTAACTAATTCCAGGGGATCTGACACCCTCACATAGACATATATGCAGGCAAAAACACTAACACACATAAAAATAAAAAAAAATTAAAAAAAAAAATTTTACTTACAGTTTTTATTACATGTATTCATTTCATTTTATGTAATATTTTGCCTATATGTATGTATGTATACCATATGCATGCACGGTGTTTGCAGAGGTCAGAAGGGGAAAACATATCTCCTGAAATGTTGTTCCTAGAATGTTCCTGGAATGAAAGGGATGCTTGTGGACCACCACGTGGGTGCTGGGCACTGAACCCAGAAGCTCTGCAAGAGCAGCAAGTGCTCTTAATCACTGAGCCATTTCTCCAGCCCCTAAATCTTTCCTTTTTATATTTTATGTGTTGTCTACATTTATGTCTGTGTGCCACACATGCCTGCCTTGTGTCCACAGAAGCCAGAAGAGGGCATCAGACACCCTGGAACTAGAGTTACAAATAAGTGTGAGTCACCATGTAGGTGCTAGGAATCAAACCTGGGTCCTCTGGAAAAACTCAGTGCTCTTGATCTTCAGTCACCTCTCCAGTACCTTCAAACTACATGCTTTAAATAAGGTTTAATATTTAAAGAAGTAGCAAAACTTCAAAACCAGGGCTAATGAGATGGCTCAACTGGTTAAGGGGTGCTTGCTGCCAAGCCTGATGACCTGAGTTTCAGCCCCAGGACCCACACAAGCAAAGAAACAGTCAACTACTCCATTTGTGCTGTGGCACATGCATACCCACATACACACAAACGTAATTAATCAATGTGGTAACTAAAAAGTTCTAAAAACATTCAAACCACAAGACTTATACACATTCACACTCTGAGAGGCGTTAGCAAGCTCTGACCTAAGTACAACTAACGTAAGCAAAGCTTTATTAAAACAGCCACCTTGTTCATTTACATACTGCATGCATAACACAGTATAAGATATTAATTATTTCTCTCTAAAAATGTTTGTCGGAAGTAGGGCGGTGGTGGCGCACGCCTTTAATCCCAGCACTCGGGAGGCAGAGCCACGCAGATCTCTGTGAGTTCGAGGCCAGCCTGGTCTACAGAGCGAGATCCAGGAAAGGCGCAAAGCTACACAGAGAAACCCTGTCTCAGAAAAAAAAAAAAAAGTTTGCCGGGCTGGCAAGATGGCTTAGTGGATAAAGGCACTTGCTGGGCAAGCCTGAGGACTTCAGTTTGATCCCCAGAACCCCCATGTAAAGGTGGAGAGAGAAAAATCAACTCCACAACGTTGTCCTCTGACCTGTCAGAGGCTCAAGAGAATTTGCCATCAAACCTGACCACCTGAGCCTGATCCTGGGAATGCGTATGGTAAAAGGAGAGAACAGACTCCTGCAAGCTGCCCTCTAACTTGCAAACATATGTACCCCATCATATACAGACAAAATATAGGGGCCAGAGAGATGGATCGGTGGTTAGAGGTACCTGCTAACAAGCTATATGACTTACATTTGATTCTGGGAACCCATGTGGTGGTAAGTATGCATCTCAATAACGAAGAAATATTTTAAAATGTTCACAAAGTTTTTTAAGTAATCCTTAACAATTCTCAGTGTACTGGTAAGGACTCAACAAAACTGCAGTTCCTTGTGTACCAGGAGAGCTGCTGTTTCCAAAGGTGAAAGCACACGCACTAAACTTCAAGCGTGGATGAGGTGCCAGGGTGGTGGTGGTGCACGCCTTTAATCCCAGCACTTCGGAGGTAGAGGGAGATAGATCTCTGTGAGATTGAGGCCAGCCTGGGCTACACAAAGAAATCCTGCCTCGAAAAGCAAAAAGACAAACAAAAATATTTACTGAGAAACATTATCATGCCCAGCAGCATTGCTCTAACACTGAAAAAATAATCCAAATGTCATGCTATCATTTCCTCTATGAACTCCTATTAGGCAATGAAAATGAATGCAAAAACATCACAACATAGACAAACCTCTGAAATGCAATAATACTAAATGACAAAGAGCAAACAAAGACTAAATGCTGCAGAAGCCCATTCATATGGCATGAATAAAGTAGTAACTCAAGCAATGACTATCAGACTAGTGGGTGCCTTGCAGGTAAGAATGGAGATCGACTATAGTCATTAACCCTGATGATAGAGATGCTTCTTAATCTTGCTGTGACAATGGCTACACCACTACACATAACTGCTAAAATCCAAAGTCCATGGCCAGGTATGGGAGATACACCTTTAATGCCAGCATTCAGGAGGCAGAGGCAAACGATCTCTTATGAGTTTGAAGCTAGTCTAGTCTACACAGTGATCTCTAGGACAGCCAGAGGCACAAAAAAAAAAAAGACCTTGTCTCAAAAACACCCGAGAGAGAGAGAGAGAGAGAGAGAGAGAGAGAGAGAGAGAGAGAGAACACAAACCAACCCAACTCTGTGATCAAGATGAGCAAATGGATATTATATGTAAATTACATCAAGAGGAAGAATGATAAAATCCATGGCAACTGCACTTCCCTATTGAGTTTTAATAAATAGCAATGATGGTATTCCAACAATGTAAAATACGGCCTAAGTGTCTAGTTCTCAGTATCAAAATTTACACTATATTCCAAAAATAGTTCCTTTCCTGTAAATGTTAAAAGAACTGTATATACATCCGTCTGCAAAACAAAAACAAAAACACCCATCAATTGTTCTAAGAAGTAAATTTAACCAAAATTAAACTTTAATTCTTAAATTGTCTAGCACATTAAACTTACATATTTAAGTTTAATGTAAAGTCCTCTGTTTTTGTAGCACTGAGGACTTGCCTGCCAAATCTGTCACCCATGAAGTATGTACTTAGCTACTAATTTATACTCCTCTTCCAGGTGACAAACACTTGTTCCATTAATACAATTTTAACAGACCACTCTAACAGGCTTTAACTGTATAACAACGATTTCATTTAACATCAACTCATTGTAATCATTTCAGATCCTCCGCCCGCCCCCACCAGCTGAGGACCGAACCCAGGGCCTAGCAAGCGCTCTACCACTGAGCTAAATTCCCAACCCCCATTTCAGATTTTTTAAAAATAATTTATTTAACTTTATTTTATGTGCACTGGTGTGAAGGTGTCAGATCTCTTGGAACTGGAGTTACAGACAGTTGTGAACTGCCATGTGGGTGCTGGGAATTGAACTCGGTCCTCTGGAAGAACAGTCAGTATTCCTAACCCCTGAGCCATCTCTCCAGCCCCATTTCAGATATTTTAAGTAACAAATTGAAGTTGTACGATATCAATTTTACTTAAACTAAGTTATTATACTGTCTAGCCATTCATTTAAGAGCATCTCTATTATAAAAGATATCAAAACCATTTTATTAAAAAGGAAGACACTAAGTACTGTTGCAAGTGTTTGAGGTCAACCACAAATCACTCTGAACCAGCCTTCTAATGCTCCATTATGCGTTATGACCAGGTAAACCCAGATCCCTGAGACACAACAAAAAGAGCTTTGAGACCGCTTTGCACTTAAGAGCTCTTGCTGTTCTTCCAGAAGGACCCAAGCTGGGGTCCTAGCACCCATGGTAAGCATCTCACAACTGCCTGTACCTCCAGCAGCTTGGGTACCTCACACCTTCTTCAGGTCTCTGCTGCCACCTCAGTGACACACGTGACATACACTCTCACATACACAAAACTAAACAAACCGTTAGTTTACAAATTACATGGCAGTAATATTACCACTCTGTGTCTAATGGCGTTACTTTAGGATGCTCCTTTTGAGATGATGACTGAGAAGCTTGAAAAGAACTAAAATGGTGGCAGGAACCACAACAGTAACAACACTTAGCTGTTTGCTGGGATTGGGTTTACCTTTGGGGAAAAATGAAGCATGCTTGATGTCTCCGTAATTTCGTTCAGATGAGTACAGAATTCACAAAGCTCCTGTTACTGCCACATATCATACCTCCATTACTGCCTCTTATATAACTATATGGAGACAGAATTTCAATTTTGGGGAACCTTAGCTGTGTTGTCTACTTTAGAAGACAGTATCCCAGTTTACTGTGCTGAGCCGGCCTTATAGAGAAATTGTGAAGCCACGATGGTCTATAAACACTGAATTTAATTTTTCCACTAATTATATATAAGGTCTTATCTTCATGAGTTTGATTACAGAAACTAATAAAGCAGTCTCTAAATAATGGGGGCAAAGTACTTCTTTCGGAATTTTATTAATTGGATTTATATTCACAGTTGAATGGCAAAGCAAGACATTTTTGAGTCTGTTAGACAAAGAAAGGAAGTAGTCTTGCTATTGGGTACCCCAAAAAACATCTTGTAGCTTTTCTTTTCTTTTTTTTTTTTTTTTTTTTGGTTTTTCAAGACAGGGTTTCTCTGTGTAGCTTTGCGCCTTTCCTGGAACTCGCTTTGGAGACCAGGCTGGCCTCGAACTCACTGAGATCCGCCTGCCTCTGCCTCCCAAGTGCTGGGACTAAAGGCGTGCGCCACCACCGCCCGGCTTCTTGTAGCTTTTCAAACTTACCAAATGCCTCAAGATGAAAAATGTATAATCCCTACCCCAAAGAAGTTGACATCTAATGCAAAAAATGTGGGAATGACAGAATGATTGTGGCTTAAATGGAAAACAAAGAATGAAGTACAGAAGCACCCACGGTGACCTGTTTAGAGAGCTGTCAGGCCAGGCTTTAGAGAACACACTGCTGGCTGGAAACCAAGGCTAAAGACCTGTAAAGAGTCTATCAATGGACGAAGGACTCCCAGCAAAGGGCAGAGCATATACAGAACATGACCACACGACAGACTTACAGTGCTGATTCAGAGATCTATCTACAACAAACGATGCTGGAGATTTATGGGGGTGGAAGATACACGCCACGGCACATGTGGCAGAGGTCAGAACCTGGGAGTGTCAAGGACTGACCTCAGCTCATGACCTCAGGTGTGGGGGGCAAGCACCTTTATTCTTTGAGCCGCCTCACTGACCCTTAAAACTTACTCTGGAATGCTTGACTACAAGGCATTTATTTAACAATCTGTAATGATCACATCAATGTAAGTACTTAAGATTACCAACTGTGGCTAAGAAGTTGACTTAACAAAAAGAAACTGGAAACAGCCTATCTACAAGAGATGCTTAAAGGCTTCTGACATAGTCTAGGAAATTTAGGTAACACTCATGCAGAGTACTACCAAGAACCACTCAGGCCCTGGACCCAAAGAGTCACGTGCATACTGTGCCTCTTGAATCCCAGCACCCCTACTATGGGGAAATGAGAGGCAGAAACAGGAACCCTATGCACTTACAGACCAGGGGGATGCAAATACAAAGAGCAACGGAGAAGAAATGTCTGAAGTGGGCAAGTATCAGAGTAGCTTCCTTAAACTAGCTGCTGACTTTTTTTCTGTGAGTTAACTGGAATAAAGCGATTTTCTTTTAAAAATGTAAGTATAAGTTTAAAAAGGAGAAAGTGAGAACCAACCACGAGAACTGTGCTGACCTCCACAGCTGCACCAGGAAACAAGTGCACACTCACTCACAGACCTGCGGCCCTCTTTTGGTTGTTTAGTATCCAGATGCCACTCCTGACTAGGAACAGCAAAAGCAGCACCCACATGACACTTCTTTCAGAAGGGCCTCAAAAAATTAAAGCACCAATCCGAAACCGTGCCATCTATGACACACCTCAGCACACACCTTATTTAATCAATCTCACGCAACTGCCAGAGAGGACTATACTGGTTTAGACTGGCATCCACCCCCAGACACCTATGTGTTATGTACCAGGTGTTAGGATACACACTAACTTATTTTCAGAAGAATTTAATTGTGAACTGTCGAATTAACTGAAAGAAATGTTATTAGGGTCTGGAGAGGTGGCTCAGAAGTTAAGAGCACTAGATGCTCTTTCAGAGGACCTGGGTTTGATTTCTAGCACTGCCATGGCAGCTCACAATCATTTATAACTCCATTCCTCTTCTGGCCTCTGGAAGCACCTCATGAAAATAGTACACAGACGTACATGCAAGCAAAACACTCATACACATAAAATAAAAATAAAGATTAAAATATTTTTTAAAATGTTACTTATAGACAATTATAGTTCAAGTTTTTCCGAATTTATCTTTTGACTAAACCATACTAATGAGTTGAATTAAGTCATTCTGTTCCTGCAGGAAAACAGCTCACGAAACTATGTTTGTTGACATGCTAATGGCCTATGCTAAAAACAAGTATTTTCTTTAATTAATCATTTAAAAAACAACAGCAGCAGGAGGGACAGCCAACTAGTACCAGAGAAGTAGAGTCCACTTCTCATGACAGACACCATTATATGCACTTGACAGGCATTTAACCTCAAACAGTTCTGTGTAGAAAGTCGCGTTATTACACCATCTGATGGGGCTGAGCACCTTCATTAAGGCTAGTGACAGAGCTGGGGTAGCTGAGAGCAATGCCAGAGCCCTCAGCTCATCCTTTACATTGCTCTGAAATGAAGGTGCTGCATGACCTGTTCATCATATCCTGTAGTATTTTCTGAATGCCTCCTAGAAGAAATTCTGTGTTTAGTACCAAGCGGTAACTCCTCAGCAGTGGATCTTTTCTCATGCCACATACCACTGAACACTATTTCTTTCTCCCTTTGCAGTGGATATTTCAGAAGTCAGACGGAGTTTATATATAGTTTATATAAATACATTTAGATTATACTAGTTCTAATTTGGTCATTGTAGTGGTTGAATTGGCGCCCATAGGCTCATAGATTTCCCACCAGGCCGATAATGGACTAAACCTCTGAATGTAAGTCAGCCCCAATTAAATGTTTTCCTTTATAAGAGTTGCCATGGTCATGGTGTCTCCTCACAGTACTAGAACCTTGACTAAGACAGCTGTTTATTGGTAAGCCATTACTTAACCTCATGTGGCCTACTGATTTTTTTTTTAAACATTCTCAGTATTAATTATCCCTTAAATCTAGCTAAAGAATGTATGAGGGCCCAGAGACCCCCCCTGAAGAGCTGCCTAGACTCCTAGTAAATACCAGACATGCTACTTTAATCTCAGCAGTTTGGACTTGAGAAACAAATCAATATCCACAATTCTCTTAGTTTCAGAATGTCACTACTTAACGATACGACACACACCACAGTCTTGACTATCACTTAGCACTCCTGAAGAAGTAACAATTACCGGACTTCAAGGGCTTTAATGGCCTCCAGCATTTGTAGAAACTCTGCTGCCTTCCACACGTCATTGGCTTCTTCTTCTCCCTGTATCATTAGTTTTGCTGTGTACGTGAACTCAATTAAGTGACGAAAAGCCATTTTACTAACACCTGGAAAAAAGATGCACATTATCATTAGTTCACATCAAGTCTAGGGATTTGATTACTTCTCATCTTTGAAATTTTCCACAATCCTCATCATCACAATCAATATCTTAGTCACATTCCCGTACTATGTACCATGGTTAAGATCTCATATTCCCCTTTCCAATTCTGAGAAGCCCAGTCCAGGACCCCCTACACACACACACACACACACACACACACACACACACACACACACACCTTTTAAGGTTTATTTTAGTTTAAATTTTGTGTCTGTGTGTCTATGAAAGTCAGAAACAATGGATCCCCTGGAGCTAGAGTAACAAGTGGTTGTAAGCCACATGATGTAGGAGCTGGTAATCCAACTCAGAGCCTCTGGAAAAGCAATGTTCTCTTAACTGCTGAGCCTCCTCTTTAATCCCTGCCCCTTAACTATGAATTTGACCATTTCAGATAGTTATATAAGTAAATATTTTATCATTTATCGTTCTTTAACTGGCTTAATTTAACATGTTTTCAAGGTTCATACATGTTACATACAGAATTTTTAAAGGCTGACAACTATTCTATTTTGTGTATGTATAAATTTCCTTTATTCATTAGAACATTCAGTGTTCTGCTGATGAACATTTAGGTCATCACCACATGTTGGCTACTATGAATGGTACTAAAAAGAATGGAGACATAATTAAAGAAATTTTAAATATTTATTATTGTGTGTGTGTGCATGATGTATGGACATACGTGCCACAGTGTGCCTGTGGAGAGGTCCAAGGTGGGTTCCAAGAACTGAACTCCAGTTGTCAGGCTTGCACACTAATTGCTGTGCCCTGGGCTATCTTGCTGGCCAAGGAGCACAACCTCCTGAAGATGCTGATGCCAATTCTTTTGCATGGATGCTCAGATGTGGAATTACTGGGTTATGTGTGTTATGGCTTGAAGATGAAATACCCTCCCAAAGGCTCACGTGTTAACAGCTTGGCCCCCAGCTGGTGGCATGTTCCTCAGACTGGATCCTGAGAATGCCTACTCAAAGCTAATGGACTACTAAGAGACGGGGCCTCAGTTAGTCTGCCCTGTTTCCACTGGACACTGCTCTTCATGCTGTGCTTCTAGAAAAACATTTTAAACTCAGACATGGACAGGGGCATTTATATGCCAACAAAATTTTAGCTACCTCACATAGGAAGGGCTCAATAAATGTACGTAGAATGGATTTTAAAGAAGGGCTGCTTAGAGGAGGGTCTTTCTTGCTTACAAACTGCCATGAGGTGAGCAGCTGATCTGCTGCAGGCCTCTGCTTCGGCACCTGCTCTGTGTCAAGGTGCTCCGCCTTACCACAACCTCTGGAACTCTGAGCCAAAGGAACTCTCCTCCTTTGGAAAGTTGTTCAGTACATATGGCGTTTCTAGTTTAAACTGTTGGAATGCTTCCCGTTTTCCACAGTGCCACACTCCTCTCCAACTTTTCTCACCACCCCACCTTCTGCTTCCTTGACACCCTCTTCACAATGTATGGTGGTTCTTGCTAAATCTGACTTGTCTGATGAATGAGGATGCAGATGGAACATTTTTTTTCATATACTTAATGGTTATTTCCTGGAGAAATTTCTACCTAATTCTTACTATTTTTAAATAACGTAGTTCTAAACTTGAAGTTGTCCGAGTCTCTTTCAGATAGTTACGTGGTTTGCAAGCGTTTTCTCCCACCCCACTAGTCGTGTTGTCTCCTTTATTATGTCTGCTTTTCTGCTGTCTACGATCTTAATGTCATACTCATGAAACCCTTTGCCTAAGTCTTACTCTATTAAGAGGGTATAATTAGTCAATATGATGTGCCGCCCGCCACACTGATTTTTGCACAGAACTATCCTTGTATCACAGGAACGAATCTCACTTGGTCAAGGTAAATCCTCTTTAATTACTATGGTGCTGGATTTAGGTTCCTAGTCTGTGTGTTTATGCGCCCACAGAGTGAGAGTATCCAGTTCAGAAACCAGGACAGTTGTTGCGGCTCTTCTCCTTCCACCTTGGTCTCTTTGAAGCAGATATTCCTTTGTTTCTGCTGCTGTGCTGGGAACCCCAGGCTAGCTGGCTCGTTCTCTAGCTTCAGCCCGTTCTCCATCACCCCATTGGAGCACTGAGGTCACAGGTGCTTGCTACTGCACCTGGTAGGTTCCAAGGATCAAGTTCAGAGTTTCAGGCTTTCCTTACAAGTGTTTTTACTTGCTGAGTCACTCCTCCAGTGGGTCCCACTTACAGCTAGCCTTGAACCTACGACAACCCTCCTGCTTCAACATCCAAGTAAAGGGTGCCAGCCACAATGCTCGGCTAGTTTCCTAGTATTTTACTGACAATTTTTACATCTATAGTCATCATAAAGGATATTGGTCTACAGTTTTAAGTTATTTGTTTATCTTGCTATGGTATCAGAGTCATGCTGGTCTCACATAAATCTGGAAGTGTTTGCTGGGCAGTGGTGCCACATGACTTTCTAGCACTCAGGAAGCAGAGGCAGGTGAATTGCCGAGAAACAATATCTTGAAAAACATAACAAAATTGGAAGTATTCAATTGTTTTTAAACATTTATTCTTATTCATGTGTCTATATGTGTATACACACATAGGTGTGTGCAGAGACCTAGGGAGAGTACCAGGTCCCCCTGGAACTAGAGGTACAGTTATGAGCCATCTGACATGGGTATTGGGAATAAAACTCAGATTCTCTGAAAGAGCAGTTATGTGCTCGGAACTGCTGAACTATCTCTCTAGCCCTTTATTTAGTTTTTTTTTTGAGTCTCAAGATGGCATGAATTCTTTAAATGTTTGACAGAGTTCACTAGTGAAGCCATCTGATCCTAGGCTTTTCTTTGTTCAGAGGTATTTTGATAACTAATTCAATCTCCACAGGAGGTCCTTTATACTGTTCCCTCATGATTTAGTAACAAAACCTTCAGTATTTCCCACAGGCTCAATTCGGCAACTGCTCTGGTCATTTAGTTTATAGAACTCTCTTCACTGTAACCTACTTGAGAGAAATGATTTCTGATCTGTACATTCACCTCAGAGCATCTAACAAAGCTTTCCAAATACAGGCACTTACAAGAAGAAAAAAATAAATGCTAAAGTGACTTTTGAAATAAGTGACTAGTTCAAGTGTGTTGGCACACACCTTCAATTTCAGCACCCAGGAGGCAGGAGGATCTCTGTGGAAGTCAGAGGCCAATCTCATGCAACAAAGTGAGCTCCAAGCCAGCAAGGACTACAGAGTGACATAATGAGACCCTGTATCAAAACAAAACAAAACTGTGTTTCTACAAAATCGTATTTTTCTTTTCAAGTTTTGTGCTTAAATTTAATAACAAAATGACACTATTTCTGTATGCCCTTACTGCTAGGTATTATTGTTTCAGTCTAGCTAAAGCAAGAAACAATTTAAGAAGGTTATTTAAGCTGGCTGTGGTGGCTCTCGCCTTTAATCCTAGCACTCTGGAAGCAGAGATGGGCAGATCAAGGCCAGCCAGGTCTACAGAGTGAGATCCAGGACAGCTAGGGATGTTATACAGAGAAAACTCTGTCTCGAAAAACAAAAAAACTTGAGTGTAAGAAGGCTATTTAGCTGGTGGTGGAGTCAGAGGCAGGTGGATCTCTGTGAGTTCGAGGGCAGCACGGTCTACAGAGTGAGTTCCAGGACAGGTACCAAAGCTACACAGAGAAACTCTATGGGGGGGTGGGGGTTAAAAACCCTTTTATGTTTGTTCCAGTTACTTTACACATCTAAATGTGGCCATAAGTATTCTATTCAGTAATCTTTACATAAAGAAAGGGTATTGGGGCTGGAAAACTGGCTCAGCAGTTGAGTGTATGGCTCTTGCACAGGACTGAGTTCCGTTCCTAGAACCCATATCAGCGGCTCACAACTACTTGTGTCTCCAGCTCAAGGGATTCAATATCTTTGGATACACACACACACCACATAATTTTAAAACAAAAGTAAATCATTTTAGAAATAGGAGGAAATAATTTTACACCTTAGTCCCAGCTCTTCCAGAAACTGATTTGGGGCAAGACAGAACTTTAGAACTCATTCTGACTCATCTTCAAAATTGTCTCAAAACAACTTGAATAGAGAAATACTAAAACATAGTGCACACCGGGTTACGTGATACTAAGTAAGCAAACTAAAAGTAAAATGTTTTTAGTTTAGTAAAAAGACAACACATATTTATCATACACCAGGCACAGTATTATACTTACTGAATCTTCATGTCTATGAACTATTGATTAAATGTTTAAAACTAGGAGCAAACCTAAATAGTGCAACTCCTACTCTATGAAAAAAGACTTAGCAATTTTTCCTTGGTGCCTGGAAGTCTGAACATCCCTGGTCTACAGGGTTACATTATCATATTCATAAATCAACATCCTCCACGTTACTTTCAAAAGTAGGATAAGTGAATCACTGATTCTCCCAATTTAAATGTTTGGTTTTTTTTTTTTTTTTTTTTTTTTTTAATTAATGGCTTTTACCAGAGAGGTTTCACTGAACCCTTGTAGGTACTGACATATTAGGTATTTGCACTATTTCAAGTACAAAAATTGAACACAGTAAGAATCTAAAACAAACTGGGCCTGGTGGTGAACACATGTAATCTTAGCACTCAAGTTGTTAGGCCAGCCTAGTAAGACTCCATGAAACAAGTAAGAGAGAGAGAGAGAGAGAGAGAGAGAGAAACTGCACCAACTCTATTAAGATCACAAATTAGCCGGGCGGTGGTGGCGCACGCCTTTAATCCCAGCACTCGGGAGGCAGAGGCAGGCGGATCTCTGTGAGTTCGAGGCCAGCCTGGGCTACCAAGTGAGTTCCAGGAAAGGCGCAAAGCTACACAGAGAAACCCTGTCTCGAAAAACCAAAAAAAAAAAAAAAAAAAAAAAAAAAGATCACAAATTATTCTCCTGGTGCTGAACAGGGCTGAAAGGGCTGGCCATCTGTTTGTAGAAAACTCCACATGGTATATGCTGTCTAAAGCTGCCAAGAAGGGGTTGGGCGGTGGTGGCGCATGCCTTTAATCCCAGCGCTTGGGAGGCAGAGGCATGAGGATCTCTGTGAGTTCAAGGCCAGCCTCCTCTAAACAGCGAGTCCCAGGACTGGCTCCAAAGCTACACAGAGAAACCCTGTCTCGAAGAAAAAAAAAAAAAAAGGCTGCCAAGAGGGATGGAGGGATGGTTCCGTTGTTAGAGCACCACCTGCTCTTCCAGATCACCTGACACAATTTCCAGCACCCGCATGGCAGCTCACAACTGTCGGTAATTTCAGTTCCAGAGGGCACTCCTTTTAGAAAAAGAAGCTATCAAGCTGGGCAGTAGTGGCACATGCCTTTAATCCCAGTACTCGGGAAGCAGAGGTAGGCAGGTCTGTGTGAGTTTGAGGCAAGCTTGGTCTACAAAGGGAGTTCCAGGACTGTTACACAGAGAAACCCTGTCTCGAAAGAAAAAGAAAAGAAAAGGAAGCTATCAAGAGCCACAATATAACTTCGAACACTGCCCTCTTGAAAACTGACCTCTAGACATTTTTCTCACATTATCAACACAATTAACATTCAGAAAAAAAAAAAAAACAAAGTTTGATCAAAGTTAGGAAAAACTGTTGAAGGGAAACGTGAAAGAGAAAGCTGGAATGTTTACTGTTTCTAGAGCTTCGTCTGTGTTTTTCTTACTCTTGCTGAGCCCTTTCTCTGTGGGAGCCCGTTCTCGGGTTCCTCGTGGCTTTACCCAGCAGGTCCCCATAGAGGATGATTGGACCACGGGCCTGAGTGCAGGTGTCTGAGATGGTCTGCACTTGGCTGTGCTGGGGGGAGGTCTTTTGCTCCACCCCTTGGCGTCTCTATAAATAACCTGGGGCAGAGACAGTCGGGCCATTGGAAAAGGTTCCAGACCCTCTCGAGGCTATCCTTTATTTTCTATCTGTTTATCTCCGCAATATAAATCCTTCTAATATTTCCTGCTGCTCGCACTCAAGAAAACTCTGGGGAGCTGTGGGGTTGGTGGGTAAACGCCCCACATTTCTCCAGCCCTGTTCCAAATCTGGATTAATCAGAATCATCAGTCCTAAGGGCTTTAAGTATGGTTCTCTGATCTTTTGACTCAAACCTAGGAATGTTATTTATTTAGCTTAATATGAGCACTTCAGAGTTTGTTGATGTAACCAGCCCAGGACTCTCCTAGGAGCACACCAATGACTTTATTAATTAGCTAATATAAATCAAGCTGGCAATACCTGCCCATGTAAGTGAAGAGGCGGCAGATAGTAGGTCTGTAAAAGCACAAGCATACCCCATCCATCTTTCCATAAAACTAAAGCCCTGGAGAGAATACACAGGATTCTGCAAAGAGCTGCCTAGACAGTGAAATCAAACAGCACTGAATTTTAAGATTTTTATTTTTCCTCCCAAATATCCTGGCTTAGACTTAAGGAAAGCCCAAATCCCAAAGAGAAAGAAAAAAAAAAAAAAAAAAAAAAAAAAAGCTCCCAGAGAAATTTCTAGAAAAGCAAGCAAGATGATAAAAGGGGTGTATGTATGGGGGGGATGAGGTTAACTTGTTTTTTCTCCTCTCTGCAACATGCAAAATAAGCTGTAATTCTAAGTCAGGTACTCTTGACAGCAGTACAAAGATGTCCATGTGTCTGAGATCTTGCTATAGCTCATGCTGACCTCAAATTTCCAGTCTTCTTGCCTGTCTCCCTAGAGATGGGATTACAACTGGGATTAGCACCTTGCCAGGACTATGAAGATTTTGGAACTGAATTCAAATTGGATGCATAGCCTAAAGGGCGTCTGGACCCAGACAGACTGACTGCTCGCTCATTCTCTAAAGGGACAGCACCTACTCTTACGCCAAATGTCCATGACATAATCCAAACTACTTTATTTTATAGTCTGAAAAAAGGAAGCTACATCCTTCAAGATCATATCATAAACAGCGAAACCAAGACCAATGCTCATGTGCTCAGGGCTTTCTTTACAGCCGGGGGACCTTGGGAGAAAATAGAGCAATCTCAGAGTTAAGGGTTAAAATGATAATAAAACTCATTTTTTAAAACCCTGAACCTGGCCAAATAACAAAACAAGTACTTTCCATTTTATTTTGTTTGCAACTTAAGTACTTAAGGTTTATGTGTACCACACTATAATAGATATATATAGGTCAGCGGTACTGAGAGAGAGAAAACTGCAAAACAGTTTTTCGAAGGGAAAATCCTTTCTCCAGTGCTGCTTTCTCAATTAGCACAAGTATGCTAACCTGGGCCAGGGTCTAATTGTTAGGTGTGAGGGAGGCTCACTGATGAAAGCGCTTGTTGTGCAAGCAGGAGGACTCAGTCCAGCTCCCCAGGACCCCTGCAACAACCTCGAGGTTGCTGCGGCGATCTGCTTTTCATTAGAGCACTGGGAGGACGGAGACAGGGTTAGCTAGACTAGCCACCTCTGGGTTCAACTGTGAGACCCTGCCTCAAGGAATAAGGTGGACAGCCATCAATGAATACCAGATGTTGGCCATGGACCTGGACTGTGTACAGGCACAGGAGTTCCCAACACACACACACACACAATTTTCTTGATAACCTTTGCCTAGTATAGTCCACTCCTCTCTGAAATTATAATCATTCCTAACATAGACTAAAGCAGTACCACCCATATTAACAGTCTCTGTAATACATTTGCACGCCTCCTTTTAAACTGTTGCTATTACATTTTCAAGCTCTTCAAGGAATGCTGTATTCATAAAGTCTTTAGCTCTTGGGTCTAGCACACTACATAACACAACAGGTAATCAATATGATGAACAAGTCCACCTACTAAGCTTCGGCAGTACACCAAATGCAATGACAAGTCTCCTTCCTGATTATTCCAACTAATCATTGCAAGCCTATTAACCCGCTTTTCAGATGAGGAGACAGATACGCAACTGAGATGAAGTCACTTGTTAGCGACTTGGCTTGTAGTAAAAACAGTACTACCTAGGCAGCTAGATTCTCCCTAGCAATCGCTGTGTACGACCAGCACGCCCACGCTTGGTCTATCATATGTAATAAGAAAATAACTTACCTGCTGATATATTAACTAAAATATACCAAAACTAAAGAATAGTTGTAACTCTTTTCTTTACTCCCCTAGGTATCAATTTTTTCACCAAAAGAACACTTTCTAAGCAACCCACTCATAATAAAGAATATGTACAAAGTAAGAAAAAGACACAAAACCAAAACTCTGAAAGAAGTTAAGATTCTGTATTTACATGGGCAAATGTACTTATCTCCAACTGCTCTAGAGTTTGATGGGACATGGGGTCAGCACTGTAGCAAAAATAAAAGCATGAAAATAAATAGTACAAATTCAGTCTCTTGCTAGCCAGGCAACCTTGGGCAAGTAAACTTTGGAGCCTGGTTCTCATGTGCAAAATGGAAATACCACCACCTGCTTTTCAAAAGATTATACGATACACAAATGTCACTTGGACTGCTAAAATTTGGGGGAAAATGTCAATCATGCCAGGCGGTGGCAGCACATGCCTTTAATCCCAGCACTCAGGAGGCAGAGGCAGGTGGATCTCCCTGAGTTTGAGGCCAGCCTGGTCTACAGAGAGAGATCCAGACAGGCACCAAAACTACAAAGAAACCCTGTCTCGACAAGAAAAAAAAAATGTCGATCATTTTGTTTCAAAGTAATACCTATCTGAGGATCCCTTCTCTCCTAAACATTATACCACCACCAAATTGAAGCTGCATGTTACTTTATGAGTTCATCTTTTCATCATTTCTTCTAGTAGAGGTCTCTCCTGTAACTTAAAATATCTCTACCATAATCTAATATCCCTAAAGCATAAGGTCACTAAAACAGAGATGATAGCTTCTACTCACGCATACTCTGAAAACAATAATGAACCCTGGTTTCAGCAACGGGCCAGACTCATTTGGAACCAGCATCTACCACTTAATCCAAATGCTTTACTGAAAGACGTAATAAAGAACAATGTACCTAGTTGCCTACCAGCAACTATTGGTATTTATTTTCCAGGATGTCTTCCTAATCAACCAATTATTCTTGCTAAGTACTGTGCAGGAAGTGCCACTTACCTTCAATCTCAACCAAAGGTTCCTGAGTAAACTCCTGAAAGAATTTGTAGAAGAACTTACTGCAGGCAGCCAAAACAGCCTTGTGGGCCTTAAAATGGTGTCCTAAGGAAGGGGGGTTGGGTAGAGGGAGAAAAAGAAATCACACACTGGCACCAAAATCAAAGTTACTACTACAAAATGTATAAAGGAGGCCTTTCTTCATAACAAAGACACACCACATACATTATCAGAGAAAAGCCAAATTACTGTCAGATATCCAGGGATTTTGTTTTTTGGTTTTTTTTTGGTTTTTCGAGACAGGGTTTCTCTGTAGACCAGGCTGGCCTTGAACTCAGAGATGCCCCTGCCTCTGCCTCCCGAGTGCTGGGATTAAAGGTGTGCGCCACCATTGCCCGGCGGGAATTTTTAATTTTAATTAGACACGAAGCAAATTTTTAGCTTCAAAGACTTAAGCCAGTTTATAACGAATGTCTTCTAGCACTCTGCTCCATTCAATTAAGTAACAAGGTGTATTTAACCCTGTCGAAACTGTTAAATATGGGCTAGAGAAATGGCTCTTCCAGACCCAGGTTCAGTTAATTCCCAGCACCCACATGGCAGCTCACAACTGTTTGCAATTCCATTCCAAGGGAACTGACACACTCTTCTGAGCTCCTTCACCACCAGTCAAGCATGTGGTGTGTATATATACATATATATGATACATACATACATACATACACACACACACACACACCCGTAGTCGAAACACTCATACACATAAAATAAATTGCTAAATACGATAACAAGCCAACAGTTCATTCATCATTTAGAAAAAGGTTTTATAAAAACAACAAAGTACAGGCCCAGTGGTGGTGGTACAGGCTTTTAATCCCAGCACTCTGGACGCAGGCAGAGGCAGATGGATCTCTGTGAGTTCGAGGCCAGCCTGGTCTACAGAGTGAGCCCCAGGACAGCCAGAGCTGTTACACAGAGAAACCCTGTCTTGAAACACCGCCCCCCACCCCAAAAGTACAAAGCTAGATGTGTCTGGTTTGGGAAACGTTTCAATATGCCTAACATATTTGTAGGCACAACACACCTACAAACTCATGGAATAAGGAACAGCTTGCCTTGAAAGCCCATTTTCACTAAAAAGAATCTCAACCTGGATTTGACTTTACAAGGAAGGCTGGTAAAGACCCCCAATTTATTGTGGAGTCTCCCAAATGTGGGGTGGGTATGAGTGTAGCCAAGGTCTCTCTTCCATTCTCCTTCCCACACCAGTTTGGAAAACTAGAATAAAAATTTCCCAAATAATTCCTGTGCTGGACAGGAGCCTCAAAGCCGCTCGCAGAGAGGAAACTTCTTAACAAAACGTTCAGACAGCTTCTCTGTCTTCTTACCAACATTTTGAGGTACTTTCTCTCTCCTCGAGGCCCTTATCCTACGCTTGAGTGTGCAAGGAGAAAACTTGAACAGGTTGCAATCAGTTAAAATGTGATGCCCATCAGACTAGACTAAAATTAAGACTGGCCAACCAGCTTTCTGCAGCATGGTCTACGTGAGCAACACTGACAAGCGCCCTCCCGGTTCCGATGCAAACCCTCCAGACTTTTGGAAGAGAGCCCGGAGAGGGTGGGTAAAAAAAAAAAAGGCGGGCAGTGAGAGGGAACTAAAGCTCCAATTTTTCTCCTCTGCCCACTACCCTACCCACCGTCGACAATCAGGGTGATGTCTGTAAACCGGTCCTGCTCCCGTTGTTCATTCAATCGGTCCAGGATCATTTTATGATGTTCAGGAAACTCCTGAAGGCATTCCATCGTTTCTTCAGCCTCCATGGCCGTCGGGGTGCTCTACAAAAGAGGAGCATGATAATGTACACCCATGAGCTCGAGGCTGACACAAAAAAAACCCCTACAGCAGAAAACAAAACAAAACCCAGGAACGGAGGGAGGGGGTAAAAGAGGGGGAGGGGGGAGGCCGAGAGCAAGGCTGGGGAAGAAGAAAGGCGAGCCGAGCGGCCGCCGCGCGTCGCGGGCCGGAGCCGCGGCCGCGGGACTCCGAGCCTGACCTAATTGGAGTCTGGAGACGCGAGCTGGAGCGGGGTGGGCACGGTGCCGGAGGCTCCGGGCGCCCAGGAGCGCAAGTCCGGCCGGGGAGGGCACCGAACAGCCTCGGCGACCTCCCAACGGCCCGCCGAGACTTCCGCCCGGCCCGGGCTCCCGCAGCCCCAGCCCCGGTCCGGCCCGCGGCCCACAACGACTCCCCGGGTCGCCTCTCCCTCCGGCGCCCTCCCTCCTCTTTTCCCCCCCGCCCCGACCCGGCCGGCACTCACTCAGGGAAGGAGGAGCGGCCCGGGGCCTGCGCGTCACTTACGTCGACGTGCTGCGTCACCGCGCCGGACGCGGACGTACCGGGAGCTCCAATCCCCCCCGCAACGCCCGACCACGCCCCCGCCGCCCTGTCGGGGAGGGAGGGGAGGGAGGTCCCGGGGAGGATTCGGTGCTGCCGCGGGCGCGGCCGCGTGCCGGGGCTCCGTGGGCTGCTGCGAGCGGCTTCTCCCGGGAGAACCGGGCAAGATCAGGAGGGGAAAGACTGGGGGCCCCTCGAGCGCCGCGCTCCCGCAGCCCGTCCGCCCGCCCCCCCACGCCGGGCTCAGGCGCTGCACTTCCGACCGCGAACTCCGGAGAAAACTGGCTCCGTGGCCCGGGACGGCTTATGTTCCGCGGCCCGGCCCCGCCCCGCCCCGCTCCGCCCCCTTCCCGGAGCCGAGGTGGGCCCTTACCCTTCCCTAGCTGGCGCCGCGTCCGCGTGCCTCTCCTTCCACGCGCTCCCCTCCCGCGGCGCAGCTGGTCCGGTGCCCAGATCGCCCCTCGCCTTCCATCTTGCACTTCCGCAGCACTTGGGGCGCTCGCACCGCCAGGGATCCCGCGGACGGACGCACTTGCGCCCTGGGCTCGGCGGCCGCGGGCGCGAGCACGCTCGGGGCGCCCGGGATCCCGTGGGAGCACGCGCCTTCAGACTCCGGGACCGACCCGGGTCCACTCCGAGAGATCCCAGTCGTGATTCCTCCAGCGCAGCTCTCCGCAGCCGCCTCCTCGACCCTAAAGAGTCCGGAGACTGCCAGTCGGCTGCACGTGGCAGGCTCCCCCATTCATTCATCCAAAGAAAGGCGCGGTGGAGGCTAATGCTGTAATTGGTGAGGTGTGTAGTGATCGTTAAATCTCCCAAGAGTTGGGAGGGTAAGGATTAATGGAAATCCAGATAGCTGTGTGCGAGAGTGGATGTAATCACGTTAACAGCTGTCTTGATGCCGCGCTGTGGTAGTCACAGTTTAAGATAAACTGGAAAACACACACACACACACACACACACACACACACACACACACGGGTGGATGAGGCACACGTGCCTCCTACATGCTGACTCTGAACAGCAGTGGACTGATCGCTCAGTATTACACACAAGGTCATATACAGAGTCCAGAAAAGCCAACAAAGAGGTGTGTGTTTTTAGTCAAGCATACGTGAAGGTCCAGCCGGAAGACAGATTGGAGATGAGAGGAATAATTACGAAGGGACAATTAAATGGCCATGATGATATCAAAGAAGAGTTTTGCTATTTGAGCCCCTTTGGGAGAAAGAACTAGCCTTAGAGATTCGCAAACTGTCAGCACACAGTGAGTATTATAGACGGAAGTAAATGGGAAAATTTATGAATCAGCAAGAGTGACAGATTAGCGCTTTGTAGATTGAACTGGTCCAATGCTGTTTTTAATATTAGGATTGTTATTATTCTCACTTTAATTTTTTTAGATTTATGTTTATGGTTGTTTTGCCTTTATATACATATGTGCACCACGTGCGTGCCTCTTGCCTAGAGGTCAAAAAGAAGGCATGAGATCTAGAACTGGAGTTATGAACTACCACGTGGGTGCTAGAAATGGAAATGTAAGAGCAACAAGTGCTCTGAACCGCTGAGCCATCTCTCCAGCCCCTTATTAATACTATTTCTTAGAACAAGAAATTACATATAAAAATTGGCTTTGAGGAAACTCCAGTATATAAGTCTACTTCCGTGTGTATTTGAGTTGGTTAAATGGAAAACACATATTTTTAGGATTTGAGCTCTCCAATTCACACAACACTTTTTTAATATCTTTTGTGTGTGTGTGTGGTTTTTCGAGACAGGGTTTCTCTGTGTAGCTTTGTGCCTTTCCTGGATCTCGCTCTGTAGCCCAGGCTGGCCTCACAAAGACCCACCTGCCTCTGCCTCCCGAGTGCTGGGATTAAAGGCGTGCGCCACTACCGCCTGGCCTCGACACAACACTTTTTTAATATCTTAGACTCAGCTCATAACATTAATTTTTGTTGGTTTTTGTTTGTTTGTTTTTTGGGTTTTTTTTTGTTTGTTTGTTTTTTTGTTTTTGAGAAAGGATCTCACCATGTAGCCCTGACTGGCTTGGAATTTGATATGTAGACCGTGATGACCTCAAACTCACAGATATACTTGCCTCTGCCTCCCTCGTGCTGGAATCAAAGGCATGCACCATCATGTCTGGCCTAGCATTCATCTTTGGATGCTTGCCTAGTCCAAAGTTTGAAGCTCCTGTGCTTAAAGCATCCAAGCGGAAGCAACAGTGTTTATCCCTGGAGAAGTGCCTGTTTGTACACTTGAGTAGAAAAACCCCCAAAGGATTGAGAAGTGCAGCTTAGAGAAAGGTGGAACACCACAGTGAGAATGGTATCAAGCGCCACTGGCGCACGCCTTTAATCCCAGCACTCGGGAGGCAGAGCCAGGCAGATCTCTGTGAGTTCAAGGCCAGCCTGGGCTACAGAGTGAGTTCTAGGATAGGTGCAAAGCTACACAGAGAAACTCTGTCTCGGAAAAAAGGAAGAGCTTCTGTAAACGGGGGTGGGGTGTGTGGAGGGTTGCTGCTGCTTGAGATGGCTCAATCCCACATAAATTCCAAGTGGCTGTGGTGTCCCTCCTGTGACTCCAGACTTAAAAGGCAGAGATGGGATTCTCAGAGTGAACTGGCTAAGCAAGACTAACCTGGGTTTGATTAAGAGACCCTGTCTCAATAAATAAGGTGGAAGGGAGATGGAGTGTGGTTCCTGACATGGACAGGTACGCCCCCACACATGCGAAGAAAAATACTCACAGCGGGGACAGGGGAGACAGGTCAGCTGTGCCAAGTGGCCAGACTAGACGAGGGGAATGGTTTTGAGATGCACTCATTCGGCTTGGGTGTCTTTGTAAAAGACCTTAGCAGATTCAGTGGAGTTATTAGTGGAGAGAGGGTCTAAGATATCTGTATCCAAGTAGATGAAGTAATAATTAGTAATATTTTAGTAATTGTAAGGAGCCAGATGTAGTAAGTCACACACGCCTTTAATCCCAGCACTTGGGAGGCAGAAGCAGGCAGATCTCTTGAGTTCAGGGTCAGCCTGGTCTGCAAAGCAAGTTCCCGGAGAGCCAGAGAGGGCTACATAGAGAAACGCTGTCTTGAAAAACCAAAAATACATAAATCTTAAAAATATTACTTTACGGATTCTGTGAAACGGCTGTGACTTCACTGGGTTTTCGTCATCTCTCACTGGCTTTAGTCAAGGTGTCAGCTAGGGCTGTCCTTACCTATTAATGTTCATTGCCACTATGTTTCTACTGATAGAAACATAAGACTTGGGCCGGGCAGTGGTGGCGCACGCCTTTAATCCCAGCACTCGGGAGGCAGAGGCAGGCGGATCTTTGTGAGTTCAAGGCCAGCCTGGTCTCCAAAGCGAGTTCCAGGAAAGGCGCAAAGCTACACAGAGAAACCCTGTCTCGAAAAAAAGAAAAAAAAAAAAAAAAGAAAGAAAGAAACATAAGACTTACAGGGAGGTGAGGTTTATTTTTGGCTTACAAGTTTGGGGGGATGGGACAGCTAGGACTTTCCAAAAGCTGCAGGAACAGGAGGCTTCTGGTCACATCGTAACAGCGGACAGGGAACAGAGGGCTTGTTCTGGAAGCTGTTCAGACTATAATCCTCAAGGGCCAGCTCCCCATGACCTGCCTACGAAAGCATGCCATACCCCAAAGTCTGCAGTTTTCCCCAACAGTATCACCCAAGGACCAGGCGTTCAAATTATAAGCTCACCTGAGACAGGTCCAAGGTCACACAAGAGCTGCTTTACAGAATTCACTTCTCCCTATACTCTTAGACTGAGTTCTTTACAAGGCTTCCCTCCACCTCAGGCTCTTTGCAAGACATGATGGCTAGATCCCAGCAGAGAAAAAAAAAGTGAGACAGCACAGAAGAAAAAGATAGGTCAGAATCTTTCTTTTCCCTCTGAGACAGGATTTCTCTGTGTACCTTTGGAGCCTGTCCTGGAACTCGCTCTGTAGACCAGGCTGGCCTTGAACTCAGAGAGATCCACCTGGCTCTGCCTCCTGAGTGCTGGGATTAAAGGCGTGCGCCACCACCGCCCGGCTCAAAATCTATTCTTTTTTTTTTTTTTTTTTGGTTTTTCGAGACAGGGTTTCTCTGTGTAGCTTTGCGCCTTTCCTGGGACTCACTTGGTAGACCAGGCTGGCCTCGAACTCAGAGAGATCCACCTGGCTCTGCCTCCTGAGTGCTGGGATTAAAGGCGTGCGCCACCACCGCCCG
Organism: Peromyscus eremicus; assembly: GCF_949786415.1. Lineage (NCBI taxonomy): Eukaryota > Metazoa > Chordata > Mammalia > Rodentia > Cricetidae > Peromyscus > Peromyscus eremicus. The sequence goes on along the minus strand of NC_081427.1, from coordinate 33,486,787 downwards.
GCTCAAAACCTATTCTTAAAAGCTGTTTTAGTGAGTTATCTGCTATTGTCAAGAAATGCCTGTGACACAGAGTTCCACCTGCCTCTGCTTCCCAGATGCTAAAGGCATGTGCCACTATACCCAGCACAACTTTTAAAACATCTAAAATAAAAAAGAAAAGAGAAAAAGAAATGCCTGAGAGAATGAACTTAAGAGGAAAGGCTTATGCTTGCTGACAGCTGTGGAAGCTCCAGTTCATGGTTAGCCCAGCTGCTTTCGGTCCTGAAGTGAGGTAACGTTTCACTGTGGGGTGGGTTACTTACTTCTCGGCTTGGGGAAGTTGGTCTTTAATGCTGAAAACGTCAAGTTAGTGGGGTAGCTGATAACTTCTTGAGAGGTATAGAAGAGGATAGGACAGGTACCGTAGGGAATGATTGGAGGCCAGCCTGGTCTACAAAGTAAGACCCAGGACAGACACCAAAACTACAGAGAGAAACCCTGTCTCGAAAAAACAAAACAAAACAAAAAATTTGCCGGGCGGCGGTGGCGCACACCTTTAATCCCAGCACTCGGGAGGCAGAGGCAGGTGGATCTTTGTGAGTTCGAGGCCAGCCTGGTCTACAGAGCGAGAGCCAGGAAAGGCACAAAGCTACACAGAGAAACCCTGTCTCAAAAAAAAAAAAAAATTGCATGCTCAGGGAGGGGTACCTTCTCTAGCCTCCACTGCGTTGGTGTGCTTGACAAGATCCCTGCCGCAGTTTGAATGGCATCTAATAAACCTTGCTTTTGCATTTCGGTGAGTCTGTGTCTCTGATGATCTCTCTGGGGTCTTGCGACTTGGGCACAACATTTGGGGGCTCGTCCGGGATCCCCTAAGGGACACCCCCACCCCCACCCCCGGACCCCGAAGGTTTACACCAACCAATCGGATGAGTCTGACTGATTGTCTGTAATTTCGGTTACTCGTTTCCTTTTGATTTCTGGTTACCACCAGCTGCTGTCTGGTTCCTGTTTTTGAGGAGTTTTGCCTTGGCAGATGCCCTAAGAGGTGAACCTGGAGGAGTCAGGAGACGTCTCTTCTCCTTGTCTGGACAGGGGTTTCGATTTTGAGACCCTTTCATCAGGGACCCAAGAGGGCCCCCTCTGTAAGTCTGATTCTGAAAACTCTGGGGACTGGGAGACTCCGTTAGATAGTCCTCGTCCCGTTCGTAAGGCCTTTGGCATAATCAAAGCTCCTTCTCAGGACATTTGACTGCCTGGACCATCTGATAGCCTCGGAATTCTATTAAGGGCCCTTGTTCCTCCCCTCTGTCTGTCTTGTTTGTCAGTGTGATTTGTTATATTTCTGTTCGACTTTTTTTTTTTTTTTTTTTGGTTTTTCGAGACAGGGTTTCTCTGTGTAGTTTTGTGCCTTTCCTGGGACTCACTTGGTAGCCCAGGCTGGCCTCGAACTCACAGAGATCCGCCTGGCTCTGCCTCCCGAGTGCTGGGATTAAAGGCGTGCGCCACCACTGCCCGGCCCTGTTCGACTTTTGACTGGTGACCTATGAGGACAGACTATGGGAGCTACTCCCTCATCCCCCCTGGACCTTACCTTAGCACATTGGAAAGATGTAAAAGAAATTGCTCATAATAACAGTGTAAATGTTAAGAAAAGTAAATGGACAATTTTTTGCTCCTTAGAATAGTCTGCCTTTTGGGGGCATATGTATAATCTATGAACATGATGGGGCATATGTGTAATCTAAGGGCATGATGGGGCATGTGTGATCTAAGAACATGATGGGGCATGTGTGTAATCTATGGGCACGATGGGGCATATGTGTAATCTAAGGGCATGATGGGGCATGTGTAATCTAAGGGCATGATGGGGCATGTGTGTAATCCCAGCACCTGAGTGGTAGAGGCAGAAGGAGGGGAAGTTTAAGCTACGTGGAAAGGAGGGAAAGGAAGCACCAGCACACACCTTTGCATTGAAGGATGCCCCCTGTACACAGCAATAAGCACAGTCACTTGGTGTCCAGGTTCTATTGGATCTACCCTGTCCAATTTGTCTTCCTGGGCTTCTTCACTGGGAACAAAGTCTCTGGTGGCAGAACCCAGGCCTCTCTGCATCAGTAACAGCTGCATCCTGAGCTCCTGGATCCACACTGGCCTACATGGATGCTAGAGAAGTTCCTGTGGGAGAATACACGAGGCTATGCTACACAAGCCAGGCTGAGTAAAGGCGTTCATCTGATCATGTGGTAGGTGCTTCTCACCCCCAACCAGGAAGTCTGACTTGGATCCACCCAACATCTCTGCTCCTCTTTGGAGCTGATGAGAATATGCCTTGACTCCAGGGGGCTGAATCAGTCACCTCCATCTACCACACGAACACCGCGGCTCTCCCCAGCCTTTATTTCTTGCTCAGAACCTTGTGACAGTCCTTAACACAGTCCAGTGCATGTGTTCCCTGTACCTGTCAAAACCATCAATGTTGCCCTTCCCGTCGCTGTTGTAAAATATTATTTTAAGGTGTGTTACTTTTGTTTATGCTCTGGAACATTCATTTAATGATGCAACGATGTGTTTGATACAGTTCATCCGTGGTCAGGAGGCTGAGTCAGCAACTAGCTGACAGGAAGTAATAGGGAGGAGCCAGGTGGAGAAGGGTTTATAGGGGAGGGGTGTGCAAGGAGGAGGGGGGCGGGGTTGGGAGGAAGTGAGCTAGGAGAGGAGGTGAGCTACTTGTTATTCAGCCTCTGAGGAGCAGAATTCTACCTCAAAAAAAAAAAAATGGCCCACCTTTAATGTTGGCTGGCCACAGGAGGGGACTTTTGATTCCAGTATTATTCATACTGTGGAATAATGCTTTTGTACACTGGTTTAATAAAATGCTGATTGGCCAGTAGCCAGGCGGGAAGTATAGGCCTGATAACCAGACAAGGAGAAGGCTGGGTGAGGAGATGCCAGCCTGCCATCAAGGGAGCAGCATATATTAGCATATAGGTAAAGCCACAGCACACATGGCAACATATAGATGAACAGAAATGGGCTGAGTTTAAGTGTAAGAGCTAGTCAATGGTAGACCTGAGCTAATGGCCAAGCAGCATTTTATTAAACCAGTGTACAAAAGCATTATCCCACAGCAGGTTTCTGTGAGTTTGAGGCCAGCCTGGTCTATATAGTGGGTTCCAGATCATCCAGGGATCCCAAGAAGCTGCCTTAAACTTTTACTTGTTTTTTTTTCTGGAAACTTATTATTAAAAAAAAGTCTATGATATTTGCCTCAAACATGTCTTCCAAACAATGCCTTTAGATGAGATGGATGAGACCTTTGCCTGATTTGCTAAAAATCTAGAATTCTAGGTAAGTAATATTCTAGTGCGGTGTTTTTTCTTTTTAAAAGATTTATTGTACTTGCCTCCTTAGCGCAGTAGGAAGCATGTCAGTCTCATAAAGATTTATTGTGTGTGTATGTGTCTGTCTGTCTGTCCGTCCATCCACAACAGGCAGAAGAAGGCAGCTGGAGTTATATATAAGTAGTTATGAGCCTCCTGACATGGGAGCTGAAGTTGAATCATCTGGAAGAGGAGCAAGCACTCTTAACCACTGAACTGTCTCTCTAGCCCCTCTTGAATTTCTTTTAAAAAGTAAAATTAATGTAAAACTCCCACTTGCAGAAAGCTATAGATGTTTCCCCACAGTGAGAAGGACAGCTGAAAACCCCAAATGTTACATAAAAGACAAACAGAAAGACTGGCGGGTGGGAAGAAAAAAAAATGCCGGAACCCTGGGAACCTGGGAGCCGGTTTCCTGCTTGTTTGCTTCACATATCCAGACTTTGAACCAGTGAAGCCGGAGATGCCAGTGGGCATAGCCAAAAAAAGCAAAACAAAGAAAACTAATAAAAATCTGCCCTCTCCGACCAAAAGAACAGGAAAGGAGGATTGGAAACTTTTTAGAAAAACACCGTACTGCTCAAGCCAAGCATCACAGAAAAACAAAATAAGCAAAGCCTTGGCTCCATCCCTGCCTGAGTGCAAAGCGAAGTTTCTATCTTCTCGGGATTGTGATGAGGCCAAAACTCCTAGCTGTCGTCTGGAGTGGTGTCATAAACAGCCAAGTAGAACCCTCTTCTCTGGGAGTGACAGAAGCCCAGTGGAGAGTCAGGACCAAACAAGAATGAGAACATCTTTCCTGTGGGTTCAAGGCATACCACCTGAACACCCCGAGTACCTACTATTGTCCGGTATTTATGAAAGCCCCCTCGCTGGGTATCCAAGGAGACTTAAGAGGGGAACCTGGGCTTCTACATCCATCTAACAGTGATAAGGTGGGGTTCTGCCCTTTCTGCACAAGCCATGTCCTAAAAAGCATGTTAAGTGAAGTTTTAAACTGAGTTTTATAACAAGAAGCAGAAGTATGGGATGGAAAATGGCTCAACAATTAAGAGCACTCATTTTTGCAGAGGACTTGGGATCAATTCCCAGCCCTCACATGGCAGCTCACAACCATCTAACTAGTTCCAGGAAATCCAGTGCTGCCTTATGACTTCTGTGGGCACCAGACATGCATGTGATGAGCATACATACAAGCAGGTAAAATACTCTTACATAAAAAAGTAAAATAAGTCTTTTTTAAAAATCTAAAAAACAAGCCGGGTGGTGGTGGCGGCAGCGGCGCACGCCTTCAATCCCAGCACTCGGGAGGCAGAGCCAGGCAGGTCTCTGTGAGTTCAAGGCCAGCCTGGTCTACAGAGTGAGTTCCAGGACAGGCTCCAAAGCTACACAGAGAAACCCTGTCTCGAAAAACCAAAAAAAGAAAAAAAAAATTATATATAGAAAAACAAGCCAGGCAATGGTGGTAAGTGCATTTAATCCAAGCCCTGAGGAGGGAGAGGCAGGTGGATCTCTGTGTACACAGAAAAACCCTGTCTCAAAAAAAAAAAAAAAAAAAAATTAAAACAAGTTCTCAAATTAATTGTGAAAGAAAATAAAATGATAGAGATGTTAGAACTTTTTGTCAGCCACGGTAAAATGACAAGAAACAACTATGGACACTCTTGAAATAAAAGAAAAAAATTGTCAAAGAAAAAATGAAGGGGGCTAGAGAGATGGCTCAGAAATTAAGAGCACCGACTGCTCTTCCAGAGGTCCTGAGTTCAATTCCCAGCATTCACATGGTGGCTCACAACCATCTGTAATGAGATCTGGCGCCCTCTTCTGTATACATAATAAATAAATAAATCTTTAAAAAAATGAAATAAAATAATGTAACTCTGGTGCCTTGCCGATCCCTTGAATCCCACGCCTTTAATCCCAGCGCTCAGGAGGCAGAGGCAGGCAGAGCTCTGTGAGTTCAAGGCCAGCCTGGTCTACAGAGTGAGTTCTAGGACAGCCAGGGCTACACAGAGAAATGTAGGGGGGGAAATGTAATTCCCAACTAGAAACCTTAGAACTGAATTTGAATGACAAGTTTTAAAAGTAGGGATAGCAAGAGGGTTCTGCACTTGATACACAAGCTTGACAAATTGAATCTGATCCCAGAAATTCATACACACACATACACATAATACCTTTTTTTAAATTAAAAAATAGTAAATATATTCAGGATTTAATAAATATTTACACTTAATTTCTGCTTTTCCACAAATCAAAATACAATTTTCATAGCTAAAAATTAAGCACTTCTAAAACGAATGTATAAAGTCACAGTGCCCTATGAAGACCATGTTATGAAGGTGCAGCCTGGCCATCTTTACCCTGCTACCATGGACCTCTCTGAGGTCACCCCCCGGGCATCGTGTCTTGAGTCCCCTCTATCTCCTGTTGTCTTCCAGATTCTTGGTTTGATCGTGTTCATCTTTGTTTTAGGGCCCCTGAAAAGTGACTGGGTCATACCAGACATTCAGCAGATGTTCGTTCACACTTGTTTTTACTAAACTCCTTTTAGAATGATTCATTTGACTTCTGAAAGTCAAAAATACCCCCAACATTGGTTTGCTATTCTGTTGCTAGGACTCCTGGAGCTCAGAATATCCTGCACATGATTTTGAGAATTTGTAGTTCTGTTATTAAATGTCTAGCACATGTTTTTTCCTTTCAGAATTATGTAAGATGATTTAAACTTCTAATATGGAAAAAAAATCTAAACTGAATACAAGGGATGTGTGCACGTAGGGGCATCGGAGCAAGTAAACACAGGTAAGCTACCTCAACTCTCGATGCAATGAACTGTTGTACAAGGAATAAAACAGGGAGCTAGCTCTACAAAGGATTCTCCAGTCATCTCAGGTATATGTTAGATCAGATGAAAGTTCTAGGAAGATCTAGAACCATTTTAGCCATCCCAAGCTTCCCTAGGACAGAAAGTTAAAGGCCAAGTCTTTGAGATGGAGAAAGTTCCTTAGAACTCTCAGCCTCTGTCCTCCCCTTATTCTCTTTTCCCCAACAACATAATCTCCCCCTTGTTCTCTGATGTTCTCTGATGTACGAGATAGACCCGTGTTCTCCAGCTTTCCATTATAATGAACACCTACAGTAACTTATCAAGTGAAAAGGGTTATTTTGGCCTACGGTTTTAGAGGTTCTAGCTTGTGGTTGATGGGCTCCATTGCTTTGAGGTGTGATGTGTGATGAGATAATACATCCTGAGGGCAGGTCAGAACAAAATCATTCTTGTGAGCAAAGCCAGACCTCACAGTCTCCCTCAAAGGCACATTCCCAAAGACCTAGAGCCTCCTACTGGGCCCCATCTCTTAAAGCTTACCCTATCAATAAACCCCATGGACCTTTGCCAAATGGGCTTTGGGGGACATTTAAAATGAAAACTTTATCAAGCTCTATCACTCCAGTTCAGACATTGAGAGCTGGACCTGTTGCTATCTTGGGTGTCTTAGCCACCTCAATACCAAATCTTGTGAATGTATCAGATTCACTCCTTTTACCCAAATCATACTGTGACTTCTTCCTCAGGATCCTTGGTGTGTTGGTCCACTGTAGGCAGAGTTTTTCATTGGGATCACCAGCCAGCTCCCAAATAACCATACAAAGACAATATTAATTATAAATGACCAACCAATAGCTTAGGCTTATTACTAGCTAGCTCTTACAACTTAAATTAACCCATGTTTAAAATCTCTACCACATGGTGGTACCTTTTTTCAGTATAGCCTGCCCCCTTCTATGCCTGTAGGTGAAGTTTTCCTGCCCTGACTGCCTGTTCCTAAATAATCAACACGGAGACTTAAGATTACTTATAAGGCCGGGCGGTGGTGGCGCACGCCTTTAATCCCAGCACTCGGGAGGCAGAGCCAGGCGGATCTCTGTGAGTTCGAGGCCAGCCTGGGCTACCAAGTGAGTTCCAGGAAAGGCGCAAAGCTACACAGAGAAACCCTGTCTCGAAAAACCAAAAAAAAAAAAAAAAAAAAAAAAAAAAAAAAAAAAAAAAAAAAAAGATTACTTATAAATGTTTAGCCAATAGCTCAGGCTTGTTACTATCTAACTCTTACATTTCAGTTAACCCATATTTCTTATCTATGCTTTGCCACATGGCTCATGGCTTGTTTTCTGCACATCCTACATCTTTGGTGGCTGGCTGGCATCTCCTCTGACTTTGCCCTTCTTCCCATCATTCTTCTAGTTTGTCCCATGTGTAATTCCTGCCTGGCTACCAGCCAGTCAGCTTTTTATTAAACCAAACCAAGTGACAGATTTTCACAGTGTACAAAACAACTATTCCACAGTATATACCCTGTGCTCTCTTTTTGTCCACAAGTCCCACTAACTTTTCCTGCCTAGCTATTGGCCAGTCAGCTCTTTATTAACCAATGAGTAATACATATTCACAATATACAAAGGGACTGTTCCACAGCAGTCCACAAGGTGGAGGAAGCAAAGGCAGGGAACAGGGTTCTGATGGCTGTGGGTATGATGGAGACAGCCCTCCAGGAGACAGACTTCAATGAACCTGCCCAACTTTATTCCAGAGTATAATAAATATATAGGATTGGGGGTCCCAGGGACAACCCCTACTTTGTATTAAGTGGCACGCTCCTATCATAAGACTTCCTATGTGGCAGCAAAGCTCTTAGTACGTCTTAGTTACCATATGTGCATCAGGGGAAAGGCTTCTGCTAAGGGTCACCCTAGAGATAAATTAAGCATCCAGGCTTACAGACAGTTTTCAGATAAAGTCAGTTCTGGCCCAGAGACATTCTGTAGACAGGGGCAGGTAGAAAGCAGGAAGTCTTGCTGGGGAGGGGGTCCCTCATGATGAGCTTTGGAGAACGCTGCCAGGCCATGATACACGGCAACCTCTGACCTGCAAGGTTTCCCAACACATACATTTGGTTTTTGATGCCCACACTTGCCCATTTGCAGAATTCTTTTTCTTTTCTCTCCCAGTTTTCTCTCTCATACATCCAGCCAGCATATACTCATTCATCACGTAATCATTTTAGTCCATGAAAGCTCACTCACAAGCAGCGGTCCAATAAGACTATGATGCAGCTGGAACATCCCCATGACCCAGTTTTGTCGTAGCTTTTAGAGCTCTGTATAACTCATGTGTTTGTGGTGATGCTGTGTAAACAAGTCTGCACCTCCAGTTGCATCAAAATAGAGTGCATATTTTTGTGTGATTCTTGATAATAAAAACTGTTGCTGTTATGACTATATTGTGCTATATATTTTGTTTTTCATGTGCTCCTACTTACATATGCAAACACATTAAAATCTTATTGTAAAACAGTATGTGATAGCTTCATATATCTCATGCTTATGTTGTTCCCAGATTACACAGTCTTCTCTTGTGCTTCAACTAACGTCATGTTCAACGGGTTTTATGCCATAGATATTTGACATATGCACAGACACATCATATAACTTGGCATATGAATGGTATATCACCTAGATTCCTGTAAGTATATTCCATGTTAACTCCAAAACCATCGACTGACAGTCTTCCTATAAGTCTGCTGAGCAATTTTTTTTTTTGAGACTTGTGAAGACTATTTATTCATCATCCTGCCCTGCTACCAAGCACTGGATGGTGCATGTCAGAGCTTACCAGGAGGCTATACTGAGGCCCCCACCCCCCAGCCTCACACAGGATTCTGGGAGTCACATTTTTTTTTCAATTTCGTATATATATATAATGTATGGTGATTGCATTCCACCTTATTTTTTTTTTGTTTGTTTGTTTTTGTTTTTTTGAGACAGGGTTTCTCTGTGTAGCTTTGCGCCTTTCCTGGGACTCACTCGAACTCACAGAGATCTGCCTGGCTCTGCCTCCCGAGTGCTGGGATTAAAGACGTGCGCCACCACCGCCCGGCCCACCTTATTTTTTAAATGAACCTAATATTTGCAATTGGAACCATTTTTAAGTTCACAATTCAGTGGCATGAATTATATTCAAGATATTAAATACACTCATGATATTGATTAATTACACTCATGATACTAATTACATTTGTGGTATTCACTGATTACATTTGCAGTGTTCATTCAATAACTATATGATATTCATTAATTACATTAATTGTATTGATTTATTACATTCATGATATTATGTCCTGATACTACTGTCCATTTGTGGGGCTTTTCCATCACATAAAACAGAAACTCTGTACTTAGGAAATCGTTGCCTGCTGAGCAGTTTTTATGAAGAGTATTTAACAGTTCCAAAAACTGCCAGACATAAATTGTGTAAGCATGTATGAAACAAGGGTACAATAAAATCTCAGACTGGTGTACTACACAGATCTGTGGGTACAGGTGTGGCAAAGAAATAACAGGAAAATACATGGAAGTCCTGGTGGTATAAGTCTGTGATCTCAACTACAAGAGAGGCAGGCGTGGGAGGATCCAAACTTCAAAGCCTGTCTGAACTACAGATCCAGGCCTGCCTGAGCGACCTATCACACTCCTGCCTCAGAATAAAACATTGAGGAAGTTGAGTTAGAGGTTAGAGGCAGAATACCAGCACGCAGGAGGCTTGCGTTCAGTCTTCAGTGCCACAAGAAGGAAGCTAAGCAAACAGAAGACTTTTTTTCCCCTCTTTTCCTTGTGTCTCTTTTTTTGAGACTAGAGTCTTGCTCTGTAATCAGACTGACTGGCCTTGAACTCCTGGCAACTTTGTGCCTTTGCCTCCCTGGTGCTGAGATTGCCATGCCTGGCCAACACTGGATATGTTTGGGGGGGAGGCAAATGATAGTGTTTCATTTTCCCCCATTAACCACATGTTGTCCATGACCCATGTGCTAATACTGAAAAGCAAGCCCTTGGTCTGGAGAGATGGCTTAGTGGTTAGGAGCACTTGCTGCTCTTCCAGAGGACCCGAGTTCAATTCCCAGCACCCACATGGCAGCTCACAAGCTTCTTTAACTCCAGTTTCAGCGGATCTTATACCCTCTGCTGGCTTCCACAAGCACCAGGCACACAAGTGGCGCACAGACATACATGTAGGCAGAGAACACTCACACACATAAAGTAAATAAAAGCTTTTTTAAAAAAGGCAAGCCCTTATAAAGGCAGGGTTTTGTTTTGTTTTGTTTTGCTTACTCAGGAATCATGATTGTCTAGAACATAATTGTACCTGCTCAGTAAATATTTGCTGATGGAATGAATCTATATAACGTAAAAAATAGTATGAAGGTTAAAAATACGTATTAAAGTTACATTTCTTCCTCTTTCTGGATATTTTATTTTAACATACTTTTTTACTAAAAAGTTTTAAATGCCTTTTTAGTTTATTTAATTATTATTTTATTTACTCTTTTTTTGTTTTTTGTTTTTGTTTTTTTTTTTTTCCTATATGGGGTTTCTCTGTGTAGCTTTGCACCTTTCCTGGAACTCACTTGGTAGCCCAGGCTGGCCTCGAACTCACAGAGATCTGCCTGCCTCTGCCTCCCGAGTGCTGGAATTAAAGGGGTGCGCCACCACTGCCCGACTGTTTTATTTACTCTTACTAAATAAAAGTAAAAAAGTATTTGCTTTTATTTCGTGTGCGTTGGTATTTTGCCAGCATTGTATGTCTGAGGGTGTCAAGTTACCCGGAACTGACAGACAGTTGTTGAGTTGCCATTGTGAGAGCTGGGGATAGAATCCAGGTCCTCTGGAAGAGCAGCCAGTGCTCTTAACAGCTGAGCCATCTCTCCAGCCCCTTAACATACTCTAGTCTTCCTTCAGACTGCCTGTGAGTTTCAATAATCACGGCAGACACCCACTGAATTTCTCCAACTGTTGGCTGTTTCCCTACCAGACCTTAAAAAACTCTGAGTCCTGGCCATTCCTTTCACTGTGCCCAGCAGACATTACTGTGTCTGTCTGTCCCAAGTGAATTTTCTCCTCCCGACTTCTGTTGTGAGAAGCAGTACCATCTCCTGAATTCGGAACCACGGCTGGTCAGTTTTCATGGGACCTTCCGAACCACACAATGTGCTCTGACTCCAGGCTCAATGCTGCCCTCTAGCGGTCTATTGGCTAGGGCGGCGCAGCGCCGTTTTTCCCCCAACAGCAGGTGACAGCAACCGGTCCAGCCGAGAGGCTCTCAAACACTGAAATCGACAGGGCTGCTGAAACCATCCAAGCCCACTGTCCTGACCTCAAGGCTCCGAGATTACAGAGATGGGAAGGAGGAATTGTTAGGCCCCAGCATCAGGAGGATGGGGTGAGACTGTGGTCCCTCACCGGAGGTGCAAAATTGGAGCACTAAACTTCTGTCCTGGTTCTCCGTGGGTATACAAAACGGAGAAAGAAAAGGATGTGGACAAGCTTGCAGAATGGGTTTTCTGCCAGGGACCCAAAGCCACAGTCATTTTATTTTATTTTATTTTTTTTTACAAGTGAAGGTAACTTTTTTTAATGATGGTAGTGGACAAAAAGAAAATATGTTAGTTGCAATTTGGTTTGCCTTTTTATTTTATTTTTAGACAGGGTCTCACAGTGTAGCCTTGGTATTAATGGAATTCGCTGTGTCGATGTGTAGACCAGGCTGGCCTTGAACTCAGAAATATGCCTGCCTCTCCCCCTCCCTACCCCACCCTAGATGGAATGAGCCACCTTTCCTGGCTTGCCCTTCAAATCTTCGATTTTGTAGTTTGTTTTTGATGCTTGGGGTTCAGCCTCAGGGCCTCCTGCTGGCTTAAAGTCAGACAGCCTTCAGGGGATGTGACCAGCAGTGTTTAAGAGGAAGTTCTAACTTTGTATTTTCACGGCTTCCCTCCCTTCCACCCTTGAGTCTGTGATACAAATGCCTTATCAAAGATGAACCAGCTCTGGGTGGTAGTGGCACACGCCTTTATTTTTTTTAATTTATTTTATTTTATTTTATTATTATTATTATTTTTGTTTGTTTTTCGAGACAGGGTTTCTCTGTGTAGCTTTGCGCCTTTCCTGGAACTCACTTGGTAGCCCAGGCTGGCCTCAAACTCACAGAGATCTGCCTGCCTCTGCCTCCCGAGTGCTGGGATTAAAGGCGTGCACCACCACCGCCCGGCTTGGCACACACCTTTAATCCCAGCACTCGGGAGGCAGAGGCAGGTGGATCTCTGTGAGTTCAAGGCCAGCCTGGTCTATAGACAGAAATCCAGGAAAGGCACCAAAACTATACAAAGAAACCCTGTCTCAAAAAACAAAAACAAAACAAAACAACAACAACAACAAAAAAAAAAACAAAGATGAACCAGCAAACCAATTGGACATACATGTGGACTAAAAACCATCTAAACAGCATGGAATCTGTAATATCTTGGGATATAAACACCAGGACATACCCTGGTTCTGAATTAAAGTCGTCAAATCCCTCCATGTATATATACATAAAGTCAGTGCTCTATGCCGTCTGTGGTGTTTAATATTCATTTTCAGCTTGGTAGGACCATCTAGGAAACACACCAGGGCATGTGGGGGAGATGTTTTCGGTGAGGCGTGAAGGCCTACCCTGGGTGTAGGCACACTTGTCCCCCTGGATGGACCAGGCCTCCTTTCTGTGCATATGTCCCCCACCCTGCTTGGCCTTCCAACCTGGCCTATTTGGGTGGTCGTGACAGGGCTCGGGACACTGTCCCAAGTACAGCACCTTGGCACTCGAGAAAACAATAGAAGCCCAAAGGTTCTCTTCTGCCTCGTTCTTGTCTTTGTACTCTGAGGCAGACGATGACAGAATTCTGTTTCTTGAAGCAGGTGTCCTCACTATGCCTGCGGGAAGGAGTGAGGACAGATGCCAAGCAGAGTGTGAGCGAGCTGCTTTTGTTAAGTTCTGCTCCATTTGTGACCACTGGCCCACTTTCTATGGGTCTGCATTTCTGAAGGCACCTTGTGCCACACCAACTTAGAGTATACATGCAGCCTCTTCATCCAGCTCACAGTTTTTTAGAGGCCTAAAGGCTAAGCAGTGTTTTACAGACTCTGGCCAGGACACCCCCACCTCACCCCTGCCTGCTGCCTGACATCTTGGCTGCAGTTACTGTGTATCTGTCTCTAGGGCATCTTTCACTATCATTAAAGCCACCAAGATTCACTCATGGCTGTCTGCTCCAATGACCTCGTCTAACCTAATCATTTACCAAAGGCCCCGCCTCTGAGCACCACGCTGGGATTGACTTTCTACCTGCTTAATACCATTAACATAAAACTTTTTTTTTTTTTAAATGAATCCAAGATTGGGAGAGAGACAACTGTATTCAAATCATACCATGTCCAGATGTGTCTCCTAGATGATTCTGAACCAAGTTGACAATGAAAATCGGCCATCATAAATGGCATAGAAGATTGGTCACGTACAGAGCGTGGTAGAGGGCTGTCTCAGCTCGCATCCTCATAGCAGCAGCCGTATCCAGTTTACGGTTCTTTTCCTCACATGTATAGAAACAGCTTCCGATCCTCAGCCTAGAGTCACGGGCACCAGTCAGTGGGCATCCTCTCCTCAAGGATGTGGGTGTTGGGCTGGGCGGTGGTGGCGAACGCCTTTAATCCCAGCACTCGGGAGGCAGAGCCAGGCGCATCTCTGTGAGTTCGAGGCCAGTCTGGTCTCCAAAGCGAGTTCCAAGAAAGGAGCAAAGCTACACAGAGAAACCCTGAAACCCTGTCTCGAAAAATCAATAAAAAAAAAAGAAAGAAAAGAAAATAATTCTTACTGTTTTACACTTCCCAGTTCTTCTCTCTCTCTCTCTCTTTTTTTTTTTTTTGTTTTTGTTTTTTCGAGACAGGGTTTCTCTGTGTAGCTTTGCACCTTTCCTGGAACTCACTCTGTAGCCCAGGCTGGCCTCGAATTCACAGAGATCCACCTGGTTCTGCCTCCCGAGTGCTGGGATTAAAGGCGTGCGCCGCCGCCGCCACCACCACCGCCCGGCTCTCTCTCTCTCTCTTTTGTGTGTGTGTGTGTTTTTGTTTTTCAAGAGAAGGTTTCTCTGTGTAACAGCCCTGGCTGTCTGTCCTGGAACTCACTTTGTAGACCAGGACTGCCTCCAACTTGAAGAGATACTCTTGCCTCTGCTTCCTGAGTGCTGGGATTAAAGGCATGCGCCACCATGCCTGGCTTTTTTTCTTTGTTTTTGTTTTGTTTTGTTGAGATTGGGTTTCTCTTTGTAACCCTGGCTGTCCTGGAACTCGATCTGTAGGCCAGGCTGGCCTTGAATTTAGAGATCTACCTGTCTCTGTCTTCCAATACTAGGATTATGTGCCTTTGCCACCACAGACAGGCTCCTAGTCCTTGTTTTTGTGCTCATGGTGAATCTGTGGCCTTTCTCTCTTTTCTTCCTTCCCTCCTCCCTCAGTGTACGTTGTAAGATATTGACAGTAGTTAAATTTTGGCTTTTAAGAACACATGCACTGGCTGGGCGGTGGTGGCCCACGCCTTTAATCCCAGCACTTGGGATGCAGAGGAAGATGGATCTCTGAGTTCCAGGCCAGCCTGGTCTATAGAGCAAGTTCCAGGACAGCCAGAGCTACACAGAAAAATCCTGTCTCTTGAAGAAACCAAACAAAACAACAACAAAAAGAATTCATGCACTGTAAAGCCAAATGCACTGGTCTTTGCCTGTAGTTTAATCCTAGTTATTCAGAAGACTTGAAGAAAGAGGATAGGAGCTGGGGGGGGGGGGGGCGGCGGCGGCGGCGGCGGCGTTGGTGGCGCACGCCTTTAATCCCAGAATTTGGGAGGCAGAGGCAGGCGGATCTCTGTGAGTTCGAGGCCAGCCTGGTCTACAGAGTGAGATCTATGACAGGCACCAAAACTACACAAAGAAACCCTGTTTTGAAAAACCAAAAAAAAAAAAAAAAAAAAGAATGGGGAGTTTGAGGGCAGTGTGGGCAGCTCTACAAGACTCTTTCTGAGAAAAAGATCAGAGGAGAGAAGAGAATATTTAATTATATCTTTAATTGTATTACTGTACCAAATATAGTATCATTTGTACTTTAAAAAATTTAGGGTAGCCGGGTGGTGGTAGCACACACCTTTAATCCCAGCACTCAGGAGGCAGAGGCAGGAGGATCTCTGTGAGTTCAAGGCCAGCCTGGGCTACAGAGTGAGTTCCAGGACAGGCTCCAAAGCTACACAGAGAAACCCTGTCTTAAAATAAATAAATAAATAAATAAATTAAATAAAAAATAAAAATAAAATTTTGGGGCCTGTGAAGTGGCTTGGTGGGTAAAGCTGTTTGCTCTTCAAGGCCGACCACCCAAATTCCATCCCTAGAGCCCACAGTGAAAGGAGAGGACCAGCTCTTAAAAGCTGTCTTCTGAGCTCCACACATGTGTTGTGGAATGTACATGTGCACACCTACCCTCACCCCCCACACACACATGCATACATACACAAAAGCAATAATAAAAGTTAACATTTGTGTCACAGTGTGAGGATCCCGTCCCTAATCAATCCTCAATATGTTTGAATTTGCTTCTGAAAATATAAATATCATTGTTTCAAGTTATATGTATATATGAGTGAGGGAGGGGAATTCTCTATTTTGTAGACGAGGCTGACCTTAAGATCACAGAGATCTGCCTGATCTGCCTGCCTCTGCCTCCCTAGTACTGGGTTTAAAGGTGTGTACGTACCACCACACCTGGCTATCACTTTCTTTTCTTTTTTTCCAAGACAGGGTTTCTTTGTGTAGCTTTGCGCCTTTCCTAGATCTCGCTCTGTAGACCAGGCTGGCCTTGAACTCACAAATATCCACCTGCCTCTGCCTCCCAAGTGCTGGGATTAAAGGTGTGTGCCACCACCGCCTGGCTGCAAACACTCTTGAAACATAAGAAACATAAAATAGTTTCTAACAGGAGGAATGACTCTCAACACCCAGCAGAAACCAACTGGGAAGTTGAGGCAGTCAGCTAGAATGTTCTCTCTAAGGATGAGCTTCTCATGGCTGGCTGAGTGGTTCTGCTTTCCCACTATAAGCAATTTTATATCATGGGATAAACAAGAGTCGTATCTGCTAGAAATAATTGACCTCCTAGCTATTCTCAAGGGTTTAATGTCTTTACTCTTGGGGCATTTTGCTCTTCTCCCTCTTTATGACAGAGTTTGGGGTGGGGAAGCCCATCCCAAGACAAGGGTCTTTGGAAGGTACTTGGCAGGAACATGCTTGAGACTGTTGTGTGGGGGGGGTTGGGGGGGGCGGACAGGGGGCTAGGGAGGAGTCTGCAACTTCCAGAGCCAGCTTCTCGGTGAGCTCAGACAGCATGGGACAATGTATAAGTCTAGAATGCATCGCAGCTAGCTACCCTTTCCCCATAGCTGAGTTCGTGGTTCTCCGGTGTTATATTAAAGTGTACAATGCAGCAAAGTTGTTATGCTAAGGACTCCGCGCTGATCTTTTTATTATCTAACCTGGTTCTCCATGCAGCAGCCTCTTCCTGGGATATCCAGAGTACAGGCTTGCAGGAGCTCATTTCTCCAAGGGGCTTCGACTGTCGTTGGCTTGACACAATCTATATTAGTCTTGGTCTCAGCCTTCCAACCACCCCATGAATGCTTTTGTATTATTATTATTTATGTATTTTTGGAGACAGAGTTCATCTATATAGTTCTCACTATATATCCTGAAACTCAGTATGTAGACTAGACTCGACTTAAACTTACAGAGATTTGCCTGCCTCTGCCTCCCCAGTGATGGGGTTAAAGGCCCAAACCACTAGGCCTGGCTCTTTTATACAATTTTTAGTATCCCGCTCAACTGTACTGGTTCTACATTATTTGATGTAATACATTTAAGTAACTTCACTGTCACTTATCAATAGGATTATGTTCTGAGAATGTGTCTTTTAGAGATTTTGTAGTTGAGCAAACATTATAGCATACTAGAACAACTCCAGATAATATAGGCCAGTTACTCCAAGTTGCCTATTGATACAATCAAGAGGAAGAAAGCTTATGTAATAAGACTGCTTGTGAGTGGTGTACCGTTTTATAATAACCAGTTGACGCTTTTGTCAAAGAACTATTTCATACACTTGAGAATGTGTTACATAGATATGATACAAAAAGAGAAATGCAATCCACTTGCAGAAAAACATAAAGTAATTCTTGTTCTAATTTCTCTCATTTAGGTCATGTATCTGCTATGGTAAGACTGGCAATAAAGGCCAGGCAGTGGTGGCGCATGCCTTTAATCCCAGCACTGGGGAGGCAGAGCCAGGCGGATCTCTGTGAGTTTGAGGCCAGCCTAGGCTACCAAGTGAGTTCCAGGAAAGGTGCAAAGCTACACAGAGAAACCCTGTCTCGAAAAACAAAACAAAACAAAACAACAACAACAAAAAAACAAAACAAAACAAAAAAAGATTGGCAATAAAGATAATAGGACTAGAGATATAATTCAGTAAATTACATAGGAAATTTGAAGTTAGCCTGGGCTGCATGAGACCCTGATTGAAAAAAACAAAAAACAAAACACATATCAACTGGGCATAGTGGTGCACACCTTTCCATCCCGGAATTCAGAAGGAAGAGGCAGTAGCTATCTATGGATTTGAGGCCAGCCTGATCTACATATCAAATTCTAGATCAGTCAAGGCTACATGGTGAGACCTTGTCTCACACTCCCCCTAACAAAAAACCCAACCTGACCAACCAAACAGAACCAGAATAATAAGACCACAGCAATAATAAAGGCTAATCTTGACAACTAAGGAATCAAAAAGCATCTGGAATCAACTAAAACTCAGGCTGCTTGACACTCCATTGAAGGATTTTTTCTAACCAAATTATTTGGAACAGGAAGACACACCCAAAATCTGGGCTGTACTTTCTGGTGGGAGAGCAGATAAAAGGAGGAGGAAGCAAGATGTGGTGGTGGTATACACCTTTAGTCCTGGGACTCCAGAGGCAGAGGTGGGTAGATTTCTACAGTGTTTTGTCACTCACTGGTATTAGAACCTAGTTCTTCAGGATTCCGCATAGACTTAAGACCAGTAGCTCTTCAGGAACTCTCCTGGTCTTTAGCACCAGATTGGGGCTACAAGAGACATCCAGCTTCCTGGACTGAACAACTATCAAGATTCTCAACCTTTCCAGCGCGAGACAGCTATTATTGAGTACCCAGACCACACCCGGTAAGCCAACCTACTACTTATTCTATCCATTATTTTCCTTTAGGAACCCTGATTGATATTATAACTATCTTCTGTGAGAGCTACATAAATATTAACACCTGTTAGAGAATATTTACATGAAATCTATCTTGTACAATTAAATCTGATATTGGCTTCAATTGCAAAGATAATTTAAAAATACAACACTTTGAGAAATCAGATAACATGTTGGGGGTCATTCCACTGGAAAGGCATGGAAGAGGTGTTTGCCTTCAACAATTAGCTACTGGTACCTAGGACTTTGCTTTTTGTTTGGGGTTTTAATCTTTTTAATTAACTTTTTAAATTAAAATATGATTAGATCATTTTCCTCTATTCCCTTTCCTTCCTGCAACTCCTTGTTCCCTCTCCAACCCCTGGCCTCCTCCTCAATTGTTAGTGTTTTATTGTTATTTAGAAATAAGTATATAGAAGAATTAAGTATATGTAAGTATATGAATGGTAGAGTCCATTCAGTATTGCATATACAGGATTTTAGGGATGACTATTTGATGTTGGATCACCAATTAGGGAATTCCTCCATAGGGGAAGATTTCAATTCCCTCTCGGCACCTCTTAGTTTCGGGTAGTCTTTGTCTAGGACTAGGGCCCCATGGGTTTCCCCCGTCCATGTTAGCATGTCTATTGTTCTTTCCCTGTTTAGGTCTTGCTTAGACAGCTGTACTGTTGAGGTATCATGAGTAAAGCATCCTTGTCATTTTTTTCCTTTTCCAAGACAGGGTTTCTCTGTGTAACAGCTCTGGAACTTGCTTTGTACATCAGGATAGCCTCAGACTCAACAGAGATCCCCCTGCCTCTGCTTACCTAGTGCTGGGATTAGAAGTGTATGCTGTCACCACTGGGCTGCATGGCTGGAATTTCGAGGAGATATAATCTCATAGCAGATCTTCTGGTCCTCTGGCTCTTACACTCTTTCCAACCACCCCCCCCCCTTCCTCAAAAGGGCCTGAGCTTTAGGTGCAGGAGTTGTATTGTAGATGTATCTGTTGGAGCTGGGCACTCCGTGCTCAGTTGTTCTTTGCATCCTGGCCAATTGTGGTTTTGTGTACTGGTCTCCACTTGTTGCAAACAGAAGCCTCTTTGGTGAGCATTAGGAGCTATACTTACTTGTGAGTAGAAGGGTAAGTATTTGT
Organism: Peromyscus eremicus; assembly: GCF_949786415.1. Classification (NCBI taxonomy): domain Eukaryota; kingdom Metazoa; phylum Chordata; class Mammalia; order Rodentia; family Cricetidae; genus Peromyscus; species Peromyscus eremicus. The sequence continues at coordinate 33,467,097 of NC_081427.1, read as the reverse complement.
AATGCAGTTAGGAATCATGTTGGTTTAGTAGAATAAAGGTAGTATGTAGATCCATGGCCTCACTAATCCTGGGTAGTTGGTTTAGTTTCTAGTACCCTGCATGACTTAGCTCCTGCTGAACAAGCCTTGAGTCCAATCAGACATCTGTTGGTTACTGCCGAGATAGGAATGCCCCGATTTCACCCTTGGGGATAGCTTGTTGCTTCCTTCAGGTTCTGTGAACGCTAGTCCACAGGGACTGGTTTTCAGTCAGACCCAGTGTATGCTGTCTTCAGCCATCCAAGACTTAACCTTCAACCTCTGGGAGGCAACCAAGGACATTAGCAATAGCCTATAATGTTTTCGAGTCCCTTGGACAACCCTGACCAACTATAGTACTGAAAAGTTTTGAGGGGAGCCTTGTCAGCCCAAGTGACTTACCATCACTTTATACATACACACTTATTATTTCTTTTTTCTTTTGTTTTATTTTTATATTTCGAGACAGAGTTTCTATGTGTAGCATTTGGAGCCTGTCCTGGAACTCACTCTATAGACCAGACTGGCCTTGAACTTACAAAGATTCGCCTCTGCCTCCCGAGTGCTGGGATGAAAGGCGTGCTCCACCCCCTCCTTGCGAATTATGGCTTTTTCAAACATCCTTAGTGTTCATTTCCTCTCCTCCCCATCTCACCTTCTGTCTTGACCTCTCTTCTCAACCAAACCTCCCACCCCACTTGGGGCTGCTTCGCTTACCCGGGTCCCAGGATTACTCCACTTTATATACTCATCTGAAGATCTGAGGTTTTCACTGTATAGACCAGGCTGGCCTCAGACACACAGGGATCCATCTGCCTCTGCTTCTGGGATTGAAGGCACATGCCATGATGTGGGGCTGGCTTCTTGCCCGTATGCATAGATACACATAAAATGGAACCCTTCAAATTGCGAGATCTGGCAGCTGAAAACAAGACACATATAGAGGCAGTGAAATTCTATTAAAGTGGAGTCCATCCTGGTGGTGGGAAACCTGTCAGTCACAGCCACTTGAGAGCCTGAGGTGACAAGAGGGTCACAAATTAAAGGCTGGACTACAGAAAATTTAAGACCATCCTGGGCCATTTAATGAGACCCTTTTAAAAAAAAAATGTGTGTGTGTTAGGATAAAGCTCAAAGGCAGAATGCTTACCTAGCAGGCACAGTACCTTGGATTCGATTTCCAGTCCTGGGAAGTAGAGAGAGTTTGGATAACTAACCAACCTTCAACACTTGCAAATCCTCATTCAGGCATCAGTTCCTTTCACGAACTTATCCTCACCCCCAAGCATTCCTGTGCTTAGAGCTGGGGTTTCAGTGTCCTCTGTATAGTTAGCAGATATGATTTGTGTCGCTAGTCAGCTTCTGAAAAAAAACGGAGAGCCCCCCCCCCCCCCCTCCACACAACCTGACACACCCAAAGTGTCTTCTTCCAGGATTACTTCTACTTTGGATACCCAACACAACTGCTAATCCAATTTCTCTTCAATTCCTCTTGACTTTGGATGATTTCATCCTAAAATGAGCCTAGATTGAAAGCGCAGGTGGGTAGGATCTTCTGATGCTATTATCGCCTTACACTTTTCCCATCCCCGCCCAATAGGCCTGGGACCGCCTACTCAGGAAGAGTATAAAAACGCCAGTATTAAAATGTCTTTTGAACATCACATTCCCGCTGTCGCCTGCGGCGAGAGGGACAACATGGAGCAGCACAACCAACTCTGTGTGAAGGAGGCCTGGGATTCTGCAGACCAGACACCAGAGCCCAGAATCCTGAGATATCTGAATCCCGGGCTGACCGGTGCCTGGCCGCTCCCTTTTTATCCAAAGTTGGGACATCCCTTCGAGAATCGTTGGAACTTCACCGAGCTGCCTGCTGAGCCCTGTGGTCTTCTGAACTGGGCCTGTCCGAGACACAAACCCAGAGAGCAGAGCACACTGAAGTGGGAGGGAGAACACACTGACCCGGCTTCCACACCCGCGACACCCCAGGAGACACAGGAATCTCCAAGAGAGCTGAACCCCTCCAGCGAGCCTACCCAGAGGCAATCCTCGAAGCTTTGCTCTCCCAGATCTCCGTGCTCTAGATAAAGATTGCCGGAGCCTGAGAAACCTGATGGAGGTGATTTGAGAGCGATGCCCTTTGCCTGCTCCAGGTCAGCCAGTGCCTGGTACAGAGAGTCTTGCTGATGGCCAGCCCCACTCCCAGCAGCGGTGATCTCCAGTTTCCTCCTCCACATCCTTTGGCGACCAGTATCTAGATCTCTTCAACCTAGGTGCTTCATTGGGTGGCCCTTTGGGGACAGATGCCTTACCTAAGCCTTATGCTTCTTTGCATATCATGGAAGGGCTTCTACCTTTGGATATGTTACACGTTTTTAACTATCTTAATAAAACATCAAAAACAGATTTCCCTGTGTTCTTCCTGCTCTGCTTTTGGAGAAAGACAGCTTTGGGGGCTGAGGTGGATGTTGGCTTGTTTCAGCAAGCCTGAGAACTCTGTGGTTCCAGTCTCTTTGGAATGGTTCCAAGTCTTTCTTTGGTTGCTCCCTTGAGTGGATTTAACTGAGGAGAAATGAAATATATTCTTTCTCTCTAGAATGCCCTTTCATAACAAAGACTCCATAGATGAACTGAGTACATCTATGTACTGCTGACCCTTGAGCAACCAGGCTTAGGGTTTATTTATATATTTTTTTTATTTTATTTTTTTCTGAGACAGTTTCTCTGTGTAGCTCTAGCTGTCCTGGAACTTGCTCTGTAGACCAGGGTGGGCTGGAACTCAGAGATCCACCTGCCTCTGCCTCCTAAGTGCTGGGATTAAAGGTGTGCACCACCACTGCCTTTAGGTGGTCATCTCCAGTTAGGTTTTATTTGGTTTTTATTTATTTAGGAACTTTATTAGGAATATTAGAATATGGCTTGGTGATAGAGGGCTTGGTTGGCATGGGCAAAGCATAGGGTCCCATCTGGACAGTGGGCCTATGCAGGCACACCCACAAAATACCAAAAAATCATACACATACAATCTTTATTAAGATGTTAAAAATTTAGCCGGGCAGTGGTGATGCAAGCTTTTAATCCCAGCACTCAGGAGGCAGAGCCAGGCGGATCTCTGTGAGTTCGAGGCCAGCCTGGTCTACAAAGTGAGTTCCAGGAAAGGCGCAAAACTACACAGAGAAACCCTGTCTCGAAAAACCAAAAAAAAAAAAAAAAAAAAAAAAAAAAAGATGTTAAAAATTTAGCCGGGCAGTGGTGATGCAAGCTTTTAATCCCAGCACTCAGGAGGCAGAGCCAGGAGGATCTCTGTGAGTTCAAGGCCAGCCTGGTCTACAGAGCGAGATCCAGGAAAGGCGCAAAGCTACACAGAGAAACCCTGTCTCTGAAAAACCTTAAAAAAAAAAAAAAAAGATGTTAAAATTTGTTGACTCTATTGAATAAAATACTTTGTAAATTTCCATTACAAGTTTTTAAATGAAGGCCTGGGGAGATGGTTTAGTGGATAAAAGTGGGGCACGCCTTTAATCCCAGCACTCAGGAGGCAGAGGCAAGCAGATCTCTGTGAATTCGAGGCCAGCCTAGTCTACAGAGTGAGTTCCGGGGCAGCCAGGACTGTTTCTCAGAGAAACCCTGTCTGAAAAGATGACTCAGTAGTTAAGAGCATTTACTGCTCTTTCAGAGGATGGTAGTTCACTACCCACAGTTGGCAGCTCCCAGTTAACGTTAGCTTGAGGAACTCCCAACTCTTCCAGACTCCACAGGCACCCATGCTCACATACACAGACACACATGTTTTTTAAAATGCCCACTGTTAGGTCAACTCTTACATTTTCAAGTTTAAAGACATTTTATTTGTATGTATATTTGTGTATGTCTTTGCCTGTGTTTGTGTGTCTGTGTGCATGCATATGCATGTTCAAGTGCCATAGATAAGCCAAAAGGGGTCAAATCCCCAGGAGCTGGAGTCTCAGATGATTGTGTTAACTTCCAGGCAATTCCCCCCGATAATACTCCTTTTCCCCCTGTGCCCTTGGAATAGCATGGGTATTATAAGTTTTCTTTTTTTTTCATATTTTCTTCCTCAAAAAAATATATAAAGTTGTTGACAGCACAAATAAGTCGAAAAATAGTGTAGTGACTACCTACATGTCATTCCATTTAGACCCCACAATTAACTTGTCTTATTACATATCTACTCCCCTACCCACTTCTCCATCCGTCATCCATTTTACTGGTGAACCATTCTAAAGTAAATTTCATTTTTTATTTATTTATTTTTTATTTATTTATTTATTTTTCAAGACAGGATTTCTCTGTGTAGCTTTGCACCTTTCCTGGAACTCATTCTGTAGACCAGGCTGGCCTCGAACTCATAGAGATCCGCCTGCCTCTGCCTCCCCAGTGCTGGGATTAAAGGCGTGCATCACCACCTCCCAGCTTTCCTAAAGTAAGTTAAAGAGGGGCCAATGACATGGCTCGGCTGGTAAGGGAGCGTGCCATCAAGTCGGACAGCCTGAGTTTGATCCCTGGGCTTCACATGGTTGAAGGAGACCAGCTGACTTCTACAAGCTGACCTCTGACATCCATACATGGCGCCATGGTACACGTGCCTTACTCCATATATGAGGAACTCAGTGAAATTTTTGAATTCAGGAAGATCTTAAAATTAGGTGTAAGCTCTCCCCTCCCTCCAACAGATTGTATACACACATGAATGTAAAGATAAAGACATCGGTATACTTCATCACGTGTTACTGTCATAAAACACCACAACCGAGGCAACCAATAGAAAAAAGAATTTATTTAGGCTTCCAGCTCCAGCAAGGTCGTCATGGCGGGGGGGGGGGGGGGGGGGGGGGGGGGAGGCAGACACGCAGAAGACGTAGTGCTTGGAGTCTCCAGCTGAGGGCTCACCTATCAAACCAGAAGCACACACGCAAAGAGGAAACTGGGGTTGGGGATTTAGTTCAGTGGTAGAGCGCTCAAGCGCAAGGCCCTGGGTTCAATCCTCAGCTCCAAAAAAAAGAAAAAGAAAGAGGAAACTTTCCCAAACTCCAAAAGTCCACCCCTAGTGGCAGACTTACTCCTGTTAGGCCACATCTCCCAGAGTTACCCACACAGGCCACAAACCGGATCAAGTATGCCAATGTCAAGACTATGGAGAATATTTATCATCTGAACTACACCCAGTTGAGAGAGAAAGAGAGAGACAGAGAGACAGAGAGACAGAGAGAGCAGGGAGGTGGTGGCATACGCCTTTAATCCCAGCACTCGGGAAGCAGAGCCAGGTGGATCTCTGTGAGTTCGAGGCCAGCCTGGGCTACAGAGCGAGATCCAGGACAGACACCAAAACTACACGGAGAAACCCTGTCTCAAACAAACAAACAAACAAACAAACAAACAAACACAAAGGGGTTGGGGATTTAGCTCAGTGGTAGAGTGCTTGCCTAGCAAGCACAAGACCCTGGGTTCGGTCCTCAGCTCTAGAAAAAAAAAAAAAAAAGAGTAAAAAAATTAGGTTCCCTTCCCAACCCCTAGGCCAGGGGTTGAAAATATGGCAGATAGTACAGTGTCTTCGTGTCAGAAAAAGCTGTTAAGGGAAGAGAGACAGACAAAAGAGCTAGTGAGAGGTTCTGCAGAGGCAAAATAAATAACCTGCCTTGACGGTTAATAATTCTACAGTTCACTCTTTTTTAAGAAGCATCAGCCGGGCGGTGGTGGCGCACGCCTTTAATCCCAGCACTCGGGAGGCAGAGCCAGGCGGATCTCTGTGAGTTCGAGGCCAGCCTGGGCTACCAAGTGAGTTCCAGGAAAGGAGCAAAGCTACACAGAGAAACCCTGTCTCGAAAAACCAAAAAAAAAAAAAAAAAAAAAAAAAAAAAGAAGCATCATTGGGGCTGCAGAGATGGCTCAGAGGTTAAGAGCACTGGCTGTTTTTCCAGAGGTCCTGAGTTCAATTCCCAGCAACCACAAAGTGGCTCACAACCATCTGTAATGAGATCTGGTGCTCTCTTCTGGCCTGAAGGCATACATGCAGGCAGAACACTGTATACATAATAAATAAATAAATCTTAAAAAAAAAAAGAAGCATCATTAAAAAACCTTTGGTTAAGAGTGATAATGACTAATGACAGCCAGCATCCTCAGCTATATCAAGACTAGCCTGAGCTAAGTGAGGTCATCCTCAGCAACATCAAGACCAGTCTGAGCTAAGTGAGGCCATCCTCAGCTTTATCAAGACTAGACTGAGCTAAGTGAGATACTGTTTCAAAAATAAAAATAAAACAAATAAAAAACAGACAAAAACTTACACTCCAATCTGGCTCTTTTTGTTTGTTTGGTTGTTTGGTTGGTTTGGTTTCCAAGACAGGGTTTCTCTGTGTAGTTTTGGTGCCTGTCCTGGATCTCACTCTATAGACCAGGCTGGCCTTGAACTCACAGAGATCCGCCTGGTTCTGCCTCCCAAGCGCTGGGATTAAAGGCGTGTGCCGCCGCGGCCACCACCCACCCCGCCCAATCGGACTCATGAGGAAAGACAGAAATTACAAACCCATATGACAGCCAGGTGTGGTGTTACACGCCTTTGATCCCAGGACCCCGAATGAGGCCAGCCTGATCTACATAGTATATTCCAGTCCTGCCAGAACAACATATTGAAACATATTGTTTCAAAAATGAAGAGAAGAAGGAAAAAGGAAAAAAAGAAAAGAAAGTATGTACTGAGGCAGCATCCACGGGCCACTCTGCTCACAAAGGCCCTTGCAGATGTTTGAATTCTACATCAATCAGTGTGATGGTGACATTCTTGGGATGTCCGGCATTCCTCCTGCAGAGCAGGCGGGCAGGGCTCAGGAAAACAAGACATTATCGGGGCGTTTATTAGCTCCTCTTCTTTACCTAGGAATAAATACCTGACAGAAACAAGGGATGAAAGTTTCCTGTGCTCCACGGTAGTTTGCGGTCAGACTGTTCTACGTAGTGAGTTCCAGGCAAAGCCCCACACACATGCAGACCCTGTCTCAAAATTCCACGGGTCAGGGGAGAAGAGGTAGAGAAAGTGGTTACAGTAAAGGGGCAGGGTGTAATGGGATATAACAAGTACACATATGCACAATAACTAGGCCCCACCCCCAAATAATCCCATATTATGACTCTATCCAGGATTAAGCCAAGATGCAAAGCTAGTGTACCCTGCCAGAGCAACCGAACCCTCTCTCCCAGGTTGTGAGTGTGCTCCACTAGGTGGCAGCAGAGGTTCAGGCTGGATCCTGAACCTCCTCACTAAAGGCAGTTTCCAAGCAAGGATTCATCCTTTGTGCCTTTCTCCTGGGGATGCCTACCAAGGTCCCTGGAGGACTTCTTTTAAAAAGAAGAACCAAAGTTTCCCCTGTGAGCAACACGGGAAAACAGTAGTGCATCCTCATCTGTGTCCACTCCACCCTTCACCTTTCCCCTAGGCCATCCCAAGAACAACACAGATTTCCAGTGTGTAGTACTTTTATTAAGAAAGCTGAAAAAAATGAATACAGACATCTGCAAAGACAAAAACTGCCTTTGCATGTGAGCAGAGGCAGGGGTGTTGCTGTAATAGCTGGAGCTGACAGACGACCCCCTCATTGCAAGTCTTAGCAGGCATCAGGTCTCCTGGGATTCTGTGCGATTTTTCTCTTCCGGCCAAAAGCCCTTTGAAGCCATGGCCAGCAGCTTAGGCACCTGGGATGGTCAGAAGCAGGATCAAGCTCAGGGTAGTCTCCACTATCACAGGTCTCAAGTTCCTGTCCTTTCTTCCAGATGCTGAGCAAGCCTGTAGAGGGTTGGTCTGGCTCCTCCACACTGCTGTCTTTGTCCTTGTCCACCTCTCCTGGGGACATTTGTGGCTTCTTCTGTCTCTTACTCTGTAAGACCTTTGCTCCCCTCTTCATGGCACTGTTTGGTCTGGTGTGGTATCTGAGGCAGTCCCAGCTAGCAAGTCCACTTGGAAGAGAAAACAGTTCCCACTCAACAGACCAGAATTCCTCAAAGCGGTGGCTTGGCTCTGGGAAGGAACACAGTGGCCTGGCCGTGGAACACCTTGGACTCCTTCGAGGTGTGCTGTGAGGAACCGACATATCTTCCACAAAGCAGGTAGAATTGCTCTTTCGACTTGGACTCACCTGTGTAACACAGAGGACAATTCCTTGAGCATCAGATTGAGAAGTCAGTTATCTTTTTAACCTATAACTTCTAGACCCCCCACCTCCCAACCATTACACTGCAGGATGCTGGGGTGTAAGTTCATATTCCCAGCAGTTATTTGCAATCAATAAGGATGGATACTCTGAAGGTCCAGGTGCTGTACACCTTTAATCAAAGCTCTGGGGATGCAGAGCCAGGGGAGGCTGAAACTCTGAGTTCAAGACTAGACTGGTCTACAGAGCTAGACTCAGGACTGCCAGAGCTACACAGGGAAACCCTGTTTTCAAAGACAGACAAAAAAATGAAATCAAAACAAAAGAGTGAAGATTCTCAGGTAAAATCATATCTTCCCTAATGTGATTATCTTTATCTACATATAAATGGGATTTATGAGAATGACTTACAGGCTGTGGTTCAGCTAATTTCACAACAGCTGGCTGTGAACTGAAAGATCCAGAATCCAGAAGTTGCTCCGTCCACCAGGATGGATGTCTCAGCAGGTCTTCAGTAATTCCTGGAATCCTAAAGAAGTAAGCTCTGATGCCAGGGAAGTAATAGACTGGCTAGCACTGTGAGAGTGAGCAGGCAGAGGGCAGAATGAAAAAGCTTCCCTTCCCTGTTCTTATATAGGCTCCCAGCAGAAGGTGTGGCCCAGATTAAGGGTGTGTCTTCCTGCCTGGAAATCGGCCTTAAAGGCATGTCTTTTAGATTCCAAGTCTGGTTAAAGGTGTTTGTTATCCCAACTCAGTCCTTATGACAAATTTCACCTTCTGGTGGATTGTGTCACCAGCCTCTCTGACATCTCAGAGTGGTGGATAAAAAGTTCTAAGTTGGGGGCTGGAGAGATGGCTCAGCGGTTAAGAGCACTGACTGCACTGACTGCTCTTCCAAAGGTCCTGAGTTCAATTCCCAGCAACCACATGGTGGCTCACAACCATCTGTAATGAGATCTGGTACCCTCTTCTGGTCATACATGCTGTATACAAAATAAAAAAACAAAAAAAAGAAAATAAAAATTAAAAAAAAGTTCTAAGTTGGGTTTTACTAAGTACACCTGATTACAGTTAGGTCTGTCTTGGTTTTTTTTTTTTTTTTGGTTTGTTTTTTTAAGCTTTTTGAGACAGGGTTTCTCTGTGTAGTTTTGGTGCCTGACCTGCTTCTCGCTCTATAGACCAGGCTGGCCTCGAACTAACAGAGATCGCCTGGCTATGTCTCCCGAGTACTAGGATTGAAGGCGCGTACCACTGCTGCCAGGCCTGTCCTGGGTTTAGGATAGTTATTTTCATGTGTTGTTTTGTAGCCATAAAAAGAAATGAACTAAGTAATAAAACTTGTAGATACTTGGAATTGGGTAACCTATAGTTTGTCCCTGGAGAAGTCAGATTCTCTACTAGCCACAGTCTGTAGTTCTCATGGAAAGATGAGATCTTGAGAGGATGCATAGTTTTATAGTGGGAGGGGAACTGGGTTTCTCTGTGTAACCCTGGCTGTCCTGGAACTTGCTCTGTAGACCAGGCTGGCCTTGAACTCACTGAGATCCACCTGTCTCTGTCAACCGAGTGCTGGGATTATAGGCATGCTCCAGCACTGCCTAGAAGCAGAGGACTCTTTATTCAACCAAACTAATCACTGCACTCCCCATTTCCTGCCCATTTCTCCATTCCAAGAAGTTTGGGCAGTGCCTTCCCTAAGGATTCAGTTTTCACCTTAACAGAATTAGGCTCTGAACCAATTATTATGCAAATACGGGCTAATCTATACAGTGATGGATATTGGTATCTGTAGTCACCTCCCCTAGAACACCACATAAAACCAGCTTCAGGGTTGGAGAGTATCCCCTGCCTCTTAGCCAGCTCTGCTGCTTAGCCAGGTTGCTCTCCACCAGCCTTGGAGGAGCTGACTGGAAGGAGGTACTACCCAGAGCCCTACATGCCACCACACATGAACCAAGACCAGGCTTGGGCCTGGGCACTGGATCATTTTGAGGCACTAAGCCATCCCTCCTGCCAGGACCCCCAGTGCCATGAAAGTGTGAACCCTAGCCTAGTCACACTGCTGGATGGAGCCACCTTTGGAGCTGAGAGGGGACAGAAGCCCTGTAGAGAGCCATGTGTCAAGGAGCAAAGACTGAACCTGCAGAGAGGCCTTGGGCTCCTCAAGAAGTAGGAGGTGCTTCCAGGAGAGGGGCTCCCAGGAGAGGGGCTCCCTGGGCTCTGAACCAGCCTGAAGATGACTGAGCCCACAGCAGTGGAGAGACAGGTTCCCAGGGGAAATCCTGAAAACTACTATAAACCCAGGCCTATATGAGGGAGAAACCTGGGAAGAAAAGTCATCCAAGACATAAATAGCGTCCACCAGTGCATCCTTTAGTCTATTTCCTGGAAGGAAACAGAGAAACTTGGTGAGCGCCTCCTGCTGTCTCTGGGTACTTATGACAGGGACTGTCCCCTGCATGCCTAGGAGCCTTGAAGTGTATTGTGTCTTCTTGACTGTTCACAGGTTTCTCTTCTTACAATTAATATGTTAAGGAATTCTTTCTTAAATTTATGTATACTACTTACATTCTGATGGAAAGTGAGCATAATTAAAATCTTTCCTCTCCACCACCTGTGATACTCTTTTTCTGGGGCAAAGTCAGGATTGGAGTCTGGGATAGGAAGTGGTTAATCATCAAGTCAGAGTTGGATTTCCCTGTGAGTGTGGGTGGAGTTTGTGGGGTGTTGGGAAGATGTGGATACTAACAGGATGGTTTGGGACACGGGGTGGCCCACTTGCTCAGATTCCTTAATGAAATATGGTTTTCCGGAAGAGGGCAAGAGAAAGCATGAACACAGTCTCCAGAGTGGGGCCTGTCAGTGGCCTGCAGGCTGCTGTGACAAGGAAGGAGCATCTGAGGAGTGACAGGGTCTCAGTCCAGGTGGGGACAGAACACTTCCCTGTGAGCTCCGCCCATTTCAGATTATCTGCATAAGTTTGACTACCAGATCAACAAATGGGAGGTGCATGGATGGGGTCAAGGAACTACAAAAGGAATCTATGGTTTATAATATAAATAGTAAAGATTCTTTCCAGAGCCAAGTGTAGTTGTGTACACCTTTAATGCAAGTACTCTGGAGACAAGCAGATCTCAGTTCAAGGCCAGACTGCTCCACATAGTGAGTTCCAGGGCAGCAAGAGCTACTTTGTGAGACCCCATCTCAAAACAGGAGGGCTTGTTTCTGGTTAGGTAGAGAGATTCACTGATAAGGATTTCAGGGCTCAGGTTCTTTCATAATGCCAGCCGCTGCAAGGGTATGGGATGGTGTCTGTATGTAGGATTATGGTAAAGATAAGTAGCAACCCTCAGAACAAAGGAAATCCTTACATTAATAGACTTTAGAGGGTGAGGGCCCTGAGCTTGGCAGATCAGTGAAGGGATTGGACAGGACACAAAGCAGGAACTTAGAAAGCTAACCACACTGTCCACTCTAGGACAAGGCAGGAGTGGAGCAGCCTAGGGAAGTGTTAATGGGATATAAGGTGTGGCTGATCCCCTCTACAGGAGCAGCCACAGGATCTAACAGTTCAGAGATCCCAGAGTGAGAAGGGGAGTGTGAATCCAGGGACAGTGGTGGCCTGGATAAGATCTGGATACCTGGACCCTATAGACTGGTGGTTTATTTATTAGGATTCCAGCACAATTCATGTCGTCCCTGAATTTCATGTTTAACACTTATGCTTAGTTTTCCTCATTGGTAAAGCAGTGTGACACTGTGATACCCTCCATCTGGGTGTTTGGTGGACTCACCATTACCCCAGCCTCTTTCACACTCGAGGACCAACTAATCCCCTTCCTCATTCCACTCACCCCAACACAATCCGGAGATGAAGATTAATCATGTGTATTAAAAAGCATGAACTCTGAGTCCATTAAAAAATTTTTCTTGCTGGGCAGTGGTGGTGCCTGTCTGATAGGACAGCAGATCTCTGTGAGCCAACCTGGTCTACAAAGCAGGGTGCAGGACTGACAGTGAATCAGGGCAAAACAGGGCAACGCTGTTTAGTAAATTCAAAAACCAAAAAAAAAAAAAAAAAAAAAAGATAGAAAGAAAAGAAGAAAAAAAGAAAGGCTTCTGAGTGTTTTTTTACTTCCTTAAAGAATTTTTGACACTGAAAATTTTTTCTTTGTTTCCTTAGTTAGTAGTAAGTAACTATGGTTCCAAATAGTGCATTAGCAGGACAGGAGTGTCACCACCATCTGTATTAGTCCTTTTTTCCCCTTTTACAAGATAAGCTTGGCTCAGTCATTTAGGCTTTTTGTTTGTTTGTTTGTTTTTGACATGTTGAGACAGGGTTTCTGTACATGCCCTGCTGATCCTGAAATATTGTCTGAAGACCATGTGGGCCTTGAACTCACAGAGTTCCCTTTGTCTCTCTGTCCAGAGCAGTGCTGTCATTAAAGGCCTATGGCATCATGCCAAGCTAGGCTCAATAGTGTATAAAGAAAGTGGATTCACTTTTATACCAGTTTTGTAAGTTCAAGCACATGGTACTAAGACAGACAGCCTCACTGATACTCAGTTGTTTTAGAATCAGTTCTGGTTTCTCATGCCTGTGGTGATATTTTATTTGTGCTGAAATTTGCTGATTTTTTATTTGTGTGTTAATAAATAAAGTTTGCCTAGAGATCAAAGGGAATAGCAAGTCATTTTAAGGAAAACACCAAAGTCAGGCAAGGTAGCACATGCCCTTAATCTGATCACTTGGCAGACAGGTTCTCTGTGTGTTCAAGGACACACTAGAGACAAGCATTGGAACACACGCCTTTAATCCCAGCACTCTGGAGGTAGAGCCAGGTTGATTTCTGTGAGTTCTTTGAGTTCAACCTGGTCTACAGAGAGAGATCCAGGACAGGCAACAAAATTAAACAGAGAAACCCTGTCTCCAAAAACAAAACAAAACAAAAAAACACAACAAACAAACAAACAAACAAAAACCCAACATTTTCAATTAAAAAAATAAAAAATAAAAAAGACAGACTCTCCAGAGCAACCATGGATGGCCCATGGTGGGTTCCCCACTCTTAAGCCTGTGATCTCACACTCAGGAAGAACTCAGGAATGTTGGCTTCTGGGAAATGTAGGCAAAACAGATAAGGGTATACTCTAGAACATTGCTTTTAAAGAAAATTTTGAATTAGATGGTAACACGTGTTAGATATGAAAGAGTAATTTCATATGATGTGCTTTATTGTTGCCAGAAATTTCTCCTCCACCTGGGTGTTTGTTTGTTTGTTTGTTTTGAGACAGGGTCTTTCCATGAAACCCTGGCTGTCCTCAAACTCCTCTGTAGACAAGGCGGGCCTCTACCTCAGAGATCACCCCAGGCTCTGTGTCCTGAGGGCTGGGATTAAAGGCATTGGCCACCATGCCTGGCTGTATTTTAATTTTTAAGAAAAAAATACTTGGATATATTTGCTCAGGAGTGGTGGTGTATTTTTTTCAATATTACTGGATTTGAAATATTGATCATTCAACTCTGTTTAAATGTTTTAGTTATTTAGTTAGTTAGTTAGGTAGGTAGGTAGTTTTTTCAAGAAAGGGTCTCTCTGTATAGTCTTGTCTGTTCTGAACTCACTCTGTAGACCTGGCTGGCCTGGAACTCAGATATCCACCTGCCTCTGCCTCCAGAGTGCTGGCATTGAAGGTATGCTCCACCCCCGCCCAGCATCTTTCCTGTCTTATTTGTGTGTGTTTTCATGATGTGCACGTGAATGCAGGCATGCTAGAGTCACAGCTCCTTGTGGGGGTCAGGGGACAACCACCAAGAGTCAGTAGTCCATCCACCATTGGAGTAGGAGAATCAATCTCAGGTTCTAAGGCTGTGGGTAATTGGCTTTGTTTGTTGAGTCATTTCAACTTTGCAACGTTTTTTATTCATCCATCCATCCATCTATTGCCCATTGTGGATTTTCTTGACAATCTCCATGAGCTCCTTACTCCTAAGTATTCTCACTGGTACATAAGCCAAGATGCAAAGTTAGTATACCCAGCCAGAGCTACCAAACCCCATGAGGTTGCGAGAGTATTCCACTAGGTGGCAGGCGAGGTACAAGCCTGAATAGCCCAGGCTCTAAAATTCCTCCTCTCTAAAGCAAGGTTTCACGCTTTATGCCTTTCTCCTGGGGATGCCTACCAAGGTCCAGGTCCCTGGAGGACTTCTTTTAAAAAGAAGAACCAAAGTTTGCCCTGTGAGCAACATGGGAAAACAGTAGTGCATCCTCATCTGTGTCCACTCCACCCTTCACCTTTTCCCTAGGCCATCCCAAGAACAACTCAAATTACCAGGTGTTTAGCACTTTTATTAAGAAAGCTGAAAAAATGAATACAGACATCTGCAAAGACAAAAACTGCCTTTGCATGTGAGCAGAGGCAGGGGTGTTGCTGTAATAGCTGGAGCTGACAGACGATCCCCTCATTGCAAGTCTTAGCAGGCATCAGGTCTCCTGAGATTCTGTGTGGTTTTTTTCTTCCTGGCAAAGGCCCTTTGAAGCCATGGCCAGCAGCTTAGGCGCCTGGGATGGTCAGAAGCAAGATCAAGCTCAGGGTAGTCTCCACCATCACAGGTCTCAAGTTCCTGTCCTTTTTCCCAGATGCTGAGCAAGCCTGTGGAGGGTTGGTCTGGCTCCTCCACACTGCTGTCTTTGTCCTTGTCCACCTCTCCTAGGGGCATTTGTGGATTCTTCTGTCTCTCACTCTGGAAGACCTTTGCTCCCCTCTTCATGGCACTGTTTGGTCTGGTGTGGTATCTGAGGCAGTCCCAGCTAGCAAGTCCACTTGGAAGAGAAAACAGTTCCCACTCAACAGACCAGAATTCCTCAAAGCGGTGGCTTGGCTCTGGGAAGGAACACAGTGGCCTGGCCGTGGAACACCTTGGACTCCTTCGAGGTGTGCTGTGAGGAACCGACATATCTTCCACAACGCGGGTAGAATTGCTCTTTTGACTTGGACTCACCTGTGTAACACAGAGGACAATTCCTTGAGCATCAGATTGAGAAGTCAGTTATCTTTTTATCCTCTGACTTCTAGACCCTTCCCAACCATTACACTGAGGGATGCTGGGGTATAAGTTCATATTCCCAGCAGTTCTTTGCAATCAATAAGGATTGATAGTCTGAAGGTCTGGGTGCTGTACACCTTTATTCGAAGCTCTGGGGATGCAGAGCCAGGGGTGGCTGTATCTCTGAGTTCAAGACCAGCCTGGTCTACAGAGCTAGACTCAGGACTGCCAGAGCTACACAGGGAAACCCAGTCTTGAAAGGCGAACAAACAAAAACAATGAAATCAAAACAAAAAGAGTGAAGATTCTCAAGTAAAATCCTATCTTCCCTGATGTGATTATCTATATCTACATAAACATGGGATTTATGAGAGTGACTTACAGACTGTGGTTCAGCTAATTTCACAACGGCTAGCTTCAAACTGAAAGACCCAGAGTTCAGAAGTTGCTCAGTCCACCAGGATGGATGTCTCAGTAGGTCTTCAGTAATTCCTGGAATCCTAAAGAAGTAAGCTCTGATGCCAGGGAAGTAATAGATTGTGTAGCACTGTGAGAGTGAGCAGGCAGAGGGCAGAGTGAAAAAGTTTCCCTTCCCTGTTCTTATATAGGCTCCCATCAGAAGGTGTGGCCCAGATTAAGGGTGTGTCTTCCTGCCTGGAAATCGGACTTAAAGGCATGTCTTTTAGATTCCAAGTCTGGTTAAAGGTGTTTGTTATCCCAACTCAGTCCTTATGACAAATTTCACCTTCTGGTGGATTGTGTCACCAGCCTCTCTGACATCTCAGAGTGGTGGATAAAAAGTTCTAAGTTGGGGGCTGGAGAGATGGCTCAGCGGTTAAGAGCACTGACTGCACTGACTGCTCTTCCAAAGGTCCTGAGTTCAATTCCCAGCAACCACATGGTGGCTCACAACCATCTGTAATGAGATCTGGTACCCTCTTCTGGTCATACATGCTGTATACAAAATAAAAAAACAAAAAAAAGAAAATAAAAATTAAAAAAAAGTTCTAAGTTGGGTTTTACTAAGTACACCTGATTACAGTTAGGTCTGTCTTGGTTTTTTTTTTTTTTTTTTTTTTTGTTTGTTTTTTTAAGTTTTTTGAGACAGGGTTTCTCTGTGTAGTTTTGGTGCCTGACCTGCTTCTCGCTCTATAGACCAGGCTGGCCTCGAACTAACAGAGATCGCCTGGCTATGTCTCCCGAGTACTAGGATTGAAGGCGCGTACCACTGCTGCCAGGCCTGTCCTGGGTTTAGGATAGTTATTTTCATGTGTTGTTTTGTAGCCATAAAAAGAAATGAACTAAGTAATAAAACTTGTAGATACTTGGAATTGGGTAACCTATAGTTTGTCCCTGGAGAAGTCAGATTCTCTACTAGCCACAGTCTGTAGTTCTCATGGAAAGATGAGATCTTGAGAGGATGCATAGTTTTATAGTGGGAGGGGAACTGGGTTTCTCTGTGTAACCCTGGCTGTCCTGGAACTTGCTCTGTAGACCAGGCTGGCCTTGAACTCACTGAGATCCACCTGTCTCTGTCAACCGAGTGCTGGGATTATAGGCATGCTCCAGCACTGCCTAGAAGCAGAGGACTCTTTATTCAACCAAACTAATCACTGCACTCCCCATTTCCTGCCCATTTCTCCATTCCAAGAAGTTTGGGCAGTGCCTTCCCTAAGGATTCAGTTTTCACCTTAACAGAATTAGGCTCTGAACCAATTATTATGCAAATACGGGCTAATCTATACAGTGATGGATATTGGTATCTGTAGTCACCTCCCCTAGAACACCACATAAAACCAGCTTCAGGGTTGGAGAGTATCCCCTGCCTCTTAGCCAGCTCTGCTGCTTAGCCAGGTTGCTCTCCACCAGCCTTGGAGGAGCTGACTGGAAGGAGGTACTACCCAGAGCCCTACATGCCACCACACATGAACCAAGACCAGGCTTGGGCCTGGGCACTGGATCATTTTGAGGCACTAAGCCATCCCTCCTGCCAGGACCCCCAGTGCCATGAAAGTGTGAACCCTAGCCTAGTCACACTGCTGGATGGAGCCACCTTTGGAGCTGAGAGGGGACAGAAGCCCTGTAGAGAGCCATGTGTCAAGGAGCAAAGACTGAACCTGCAGAGAGGCCTTGGGCTCCTCAAGAAGTAGGAGGTGCTTCCAGGAGAGGGGCTCCCAGGAGAGGGGCTCCCTGGGCTCTGAACCAGCCTGAAGATGACTGAGCCCACAGCAGTGGAGAGACAGGTTCCCAGGGGAAATCCTGAAAACTACTATAAACCCAGGCCTATATGAGGGAGAAACCTGGGAAGAAAAGTCATCCAAGACATAAATAGCGTCCACCAGTGCATCCTTTAGTCTATTTCCTGGAAGGAAACAGAGAAACTTGGTGAGCGCCTCCTGCTGTCTCTGGGTACTTATGACAGGGACTGTCCCCTGCATGCCTAGGAGCCTTGAAGTGTATTGTGTCTTCTTGACTGTTCACAGGTTTCTCTTCTTACAATTAATATGTTAAGGAATTCTTTCTTAAATTTATGTATACTACTTACATTCTGATGGAAAGTGAGCATAATTAAAATCTTTCCTCTCCACCACCTGTGATACTCTTTTTCTGGGGCAAAGTCAGGATTGGAGTCTGGGATAGGAAGTGGTTAATCATCAAGTCAGAGTTGGATTTCCCTGTGAGTGTGGGTGGAGTTTGTGGGGTGTTGGGAAGATGTGGATACTAACAGGATGGTTTGGGACACGGGGTGGCCCACTTGCTCAGATTCCTTAATGAAATATGGTTTTCCGGAAGAGGGCAAGAGAAAGCATGAACACAGTCTCCAGAGTGGGGCCTGTCAGTGGCCTGCAGGCTGCTGTGACAAGGAAGGAGCATCTGAGGAGTGACAGGGTCTCAGTCCAGGTGGGGACAGAACACTTCCCTGTGAGCTCCGCCCATTTCAGATTATCTGCATAAGTTTGACTACCAGATCAACAAATGGGAGGTGCATGGATGGGGTCAAGGAACTACAAAAGGAATCTATGGTTTATAATATAAATAGTAAAGATTCTTTCCAGAGCCAAGTGTAGTTGTGTACACCTTTAATGCAAGTACTCTGGAGACAAGCAGATCTCAGTTCAAGGCCAGACTGCTCCACATAGTGAGTTCCAGGGCAGCAAGAGCTACTTTGTGAGACCCCATCTCAAAACAGGAGGGCTTGTTTCTGGTTAGGTAGAGAGATTCACTGATAAGGATTTCAGGGCTCAGGTTCTTTCATAATGCCAGCCGCTGCAAGGGTATGGGATGGTGTCTGTATGTAGGATTATGGTAAAGATAAGTAGCAACCCTCAGAACAAAGGAAATCCTTACATTAATAGACTTTAGAGGGTGAGGGCCCTGAGCTTGGCAGATCAGTGAAGGGATTGGACAGGACACAAAGCAGGAACTTAGAAAGCTAACCACACTGTCCACTCTAGGACAAGGCAGGAGTGGAGCAGCCTAGGGAAGTGTTAATGGGATATAAGGTGTGGCTGATCCCCTCTACAGGAGCAGCCACAGGATCTAACAGTTCAGAGATCCCAGAGTGAGAAGGGGAGTGTGAATCCAGGGACAGTGGTGGCCTGGATAAGATCTGGATACCTGGACCCTATAGACTGGTGGTTTATTTATTAGGATTCCAGCACAATTCATGTCGTCCCTGAATTTCATGTTTAACACTTATGCTTAGTTTTCCTCATTGGTAAAGCAGTGTGACACTGTGATACCCTCCATCTGGGTGTTTGGTGGACTCACCATTACCCCAGCCTCTTTCACACTCGAGGACCAACTAATCCCCTTCCTCATTCCACTCACCCCAACACAATCCGGAGATGAAGATTAATCATGTGTATTAAAAAGCATGAACTCTGAGTCCATTAAAAAATTTTTCTTGCTGGGCAGTGGTGGTGCCTGTCTGATAGGACAGCAGATCTCTGTGAGCCAACCTGGTCTACAAAGCAGGGTGCAGGACTGACAGTGAATCAGGGCAAAACAGGGCAACGCTGTTTAGTAAATTCAAAAACCAAAAAAAAAAAAAAAAAAAAAAGATAGAAAGAAAAGAAGAAAAAAAGAAAGGCTTCTGAGTGTTTTTTTACTTCCTTAAAGAATTTTTGACACTGAAAATTTTTTCTTTGTTTCCTTAGTTAGTAGTAAGTAACTATGGTTCCAAATAGTGCATTAGCAGGACAGGAGTGTCACCACCATCTGTATTAGTCCTTTTTTCCCCTTTTACAAGATAAGCTTGGCTCAGTCATTTAGGCTTTTTGTTTGTTTGTTTGTTTTTGACATGTTGAGACAGGGTTTCTGTACATGCCCTGCTGATCCTGAAATATTGTCTGAAGACCATGTGGGCCTTGAACTCACAGAGTTCCCTTTGTCTCTCTGTCCAGAGCAGTGCTGTCATTAAAGGCCTATGGCATCATGCCAAGCTAGGCTCAATAGTGTATAAAGAAAGTGGATTCACTTTTATACCAGTTTTGTAAGTTCAAGCACATGGTACTAAGACAGACAGCCTCACTGATACTCAGTTGTTTTAGAATCAGTTCTGGTTTCTCATGCCTGTGGTGATATTTTATTTGTGCTGAAATTTGCTGATTTTTTATTTGTGTGTTAATAAATAAAGTTTGCCTAGAGATCAAAGGGAATAGCAAGTCATTTTAAGGAAAACACCAAAGTCAGGCAAGGTAGCACATGCCCTTAATCTGATCACTTGGCAGACAGGTTCTCTGTGTGTTCAAGGACACACTAGAGACAAGCATTGGAACACACGCCTTTAATCCCAGCACTCTGGAGGTAGAGCCAGGTTGATTTCTGTGAGTTCTTTGAGTTCAACCTGGTCTACAGAGAGAGATCCAGGACAGGCAACAAAATTAAACAGAGAAACCCTGTCTCCAAAAACAAAACAAAACAAAAAAACACAACAAACAAACAAACAAACAAAAACCCAACATTTTCAATTAAAAAAATAAAAAATAAAAAAGACAGACTCTCCAGAGCAACCATGGATGGCCCATGGTGGGTTCCCCACTCTTAAGCCTGTGATCTCACACTCAGGAAGAACTCAGGAATGTTGGCTTCTGGGAAATGTAGGCAAAACAGATAAGGGTATACTCTAGAACATTGCTTTTAAAGAAAATTTTGAATTAGATGGTAACACGTGTTAGATATGAAAGAGTAATTTCATATGATGTGCTTTATTGTTGCCAGAAATTTCTCCTCCACCTGGGTGTTTGTTTGTTTGTTTGTTTTGAGACAGGGTCTTTCCATGAAACCCTGGCTGTCCTCAAACTCCTCTGTAGACAAGGCGGGCCTCTACCTCAGAGATCACCCCAGGCTCTGTGTCCTGAGGGCTGGGATTAAAGGCATTGGCCACCATGCCTGGCTGTATTTTAATTTTTAAGAAAAAAATACTTGGATATATTTGCTCAGGAGTGGTGGTGTATTTTTTTCAATATTACTGGATTTGAAATATTGATCATTCAACTCTGTTTAAATGTTTTAGTTATTTAGTTAGTTAGTTAGGTAGGTAGGTAGTTTTTTCAAGAAAGGGTCTCTCTGTATAGTCTTGTCTGTTCTGAACTCACTCTGTAGACCTGGCTGGCCTGGAACTCAGATATCCACCTGCCTCTGCCTCCAGAGTGCTGGCATTGAAGGTATGCTCCACCCCCGCCCAGCATCTTTCCTGTCTTATTTGTGTGTGTTTTCATGATGTGCACGTGAATGCAGGCATGCTAGAGTCACAGCTCCTTGTGGGGGTCAGGGGACAACCACCAAGAGTCAGTAGTCCATCCACCATTGGAGTAGGAGAATCAATCTCAGGTTCTAAGGCTGTGGGTAATTGGCTTTGTTTGTTGAGTCATTTCAACTTTGCAACGTTTTTTATTCATCCATCCATCCATCTATTGCCCATTGTGGATTTTCTTGACAATCTCCATGAGCTCCTTACTCCTAAGTATTCTCACTGGTACATAAGCCAAGATGCAAAGTTAGTATACCCAGCCAGAGCTACCAAACCCCATGAGGTTGCGAGAGTATTCCACTAGGTGGCAGGCGAGGTACAAGCCTGAATAGCCCAGGCTCTAAAATTCCTCCTCTCTAAAGCAAGGTTTCACGCTTTATGCCTTTCTCCTGGGGATGCCTACCAAGGTCCAGGTCCCTGGAGGACTTCTTTTAAAAAGAAGAACCAAAGTTTGCCCTGTGAGCAACATGGGAAAACAGTAGTGCATCCTCATCTGTGTCCACTCCACCCTTCACCTTTTCCCTAGGCCATCCCAAGAACAACTCAAATTACCAGGTGTTTAGCACTTTTATTAAGAAAGCTGAAAAAATGAATACAGACATCTGCAAAGACAAAAACTGCCTTTGCATGTGAGCAGAGGCAGGGGTGTTGCTGTAATAGCTGGAGCTGACAGACGATCCCCTCATTGCAAGTCTTAGCAGGCATCAGGTCTCCTGAGATTCTGTGTGGTTTTTTTCTTCCTGGCAAAGGCCCTTTGAAGCCATGGCCAGCAGCTTAGGCGCCTGGGATGGTCAGAAGCAAGATCAAGCTCAGGGTAGTCTCCACCATCACAGGTCTCAAGTTCCTGTCCTTTTTCCCAGATGCTGAGCAAGCCTGTGGAGGGTTGGTCTGGCTCCTCCACATTGCTGTCTTTGTCCTTGTCCACCTCTCCTAGGGGCATTTGTGGATTCTTCTGTCTCTCACTCTGGAAGACCTTTGCTCCCCTCTTCATGGCACTGTTTGGTCTGGTGTGGTATCTGAGGCAGTCCCAGCTAGCAAGTCCACTTGGAAGAGAAAACAGTTCCCACTCAACAGACCAGAATTCCTCAAAGCGGTGGCTTGGCTCTGGGAAGGAACACAGTGGCCTGGCCGTGGAACACCTTGGACTCCTTCGAGGTGTGCTGTGAGGAACCGACATATCTTCCACAACGCGGGTAGAATTGCTCTTTTGACTTGGACTCACCTGTGTAACACAGAGGACAATTCCTTGAGCATCAGATTGAGAAGTCAGTTATCTTTTTATCCTCTGACTTCTAGACCCTTCCCAACCATTACACTGAGGGATGCTGGGGTATAAGTTCATATTCCCAGCAGTTCTTTGCAATCAATAAGGATTGATAGTCTGAAGGTCTGGGTGCTATGCACCTTTATTAGAAGCTCTGGGGATGCAGAGCCAGGGGTGGCTGTATCTCTGAGTTCAAGACCAGCCTGGTCTACAGAGCTAGACTCAGGACTGCCAGAGCTACACAGGGAAACCCAGTCTTGAAAGGCGAACAAACAAAAACAATGAAATCAAAACAAAAAGAGTGAAGATTCTCAAGTAAAATCCTATCTTCCCTGATGTGATTATCTATATCTACATAAACATGGGATTTATGAGAGTGACTTACAGACTGTGGTTCAGCTAATTTCACAACGGCTAGCTTCAAACTGAAAGACCCAGAGTTCAGAAGTTGCTCAGTCCACCAGGATGGATGTCTCAGTAGGTCTTCAGTAATTCCTGGAATCCTAAAGAAGTAAGCTCTGATGCCAGGGAAGTAATAGATTGTGTAGCACTGTGAGAGTGAGCAGGCAGAGGGCAGAGTGAAAAAGTTTCCCTTCCCTGTTCTTATATAGGCTCCCATCAGAAGGTGTGGCCCAGATTAAGGGTGTGTCTTCCTGCCTGGAAATCGGACTTAAAGGCATGTCTTTTAGATTCCAAGTCTGGTTAAAGGTGTTTGTTATCCCAACTCAGTCCTTATGACAAATTTCACCTTCTGGTGGATTGTGTCACCAGCCTCTCTGACATCTCAGAGTGGTGGATAAAAAGTTCTAAGTTGGGGGCTGGAGAGATGGCTCAGCGGTTAAGAGCACTGACTGCACTGACTGCTCTTCCAAAGGTCCTGAGTTCAATTCCCAGCAACCACATGGTGGCTCACAACCATCTGTAATGAGATCTGGTACCCTCTTCTGGTCATACATGCTGTATACAAAATAAAAAAACAAAAAAAAGAAAATAAAAATTAAAAAAAAGTTCTAAGTTGGGTTTTACTAAGTACACCTGATTACAGTTAGGTCTGTCTTGGTTTTTTTTTTTTTTTTTTTTTTTGTTTGTTTTTTTAAGCTTTTTGAGACAGGGTTTCTCTGTGTAGTTTTGGTGCCTGACCTGCTTCTCGCTCTATAGACCAGGCTGGCCTCGAACTTACAGAGATCGCTTGGCTATGTCTCCCGAGTACTAGGATTGAAGGCACGTACCACTGCTGCCAGGCCTGTCCTGGGTTTAGGATAGTTATTTTCATGTGTTGTTTTGTAGCCATAAAAAGAAATGAACTAAGTAACAAAACTTGTAGATACTTGGAAGTGGGTAGCCTATAGTTTGTCCCTGGAGAAGTCAGATTCTCTACTAGCCACAGTCTGTAGTTCTCATGGAAAGATGAGATCTTGAGAGGATGCATAATTTTATACTGGGAGGGGAACTGGGTTTCTCTGTGTAACCCTGGCTGTCCTGGAACTTGCTCTGTAGACCAGGCTGGCCTTGAACTCACTGAGATCCACCTGTCTCTGTCAACCGAGTGCTGGGATTATAGGCATGCTCCAGCACTGCCTAGAGGCAGAGGACTCTTTATTCAACCAAACTAATCACTGCACTCCCCATTTCCTGCCCATTTCTCCATTCCAAGAAATTTGGGCAGTGCCTTCCCTAGGGATTCAGTTTTCACCTTAACAGAATTAGGCTCTGAACCAATTATTATGCAAATATGGGCTAATCTATACAGTGATGGATATTGGTATCTGTAGTCACCTCCCCTAGAACACCACATAAAACCAGCTTCAGGGTTGGAGAGTATCCCCTGCCTCTTAGCCAGCTCTGCTGCTTAGCCAGGTTGCTCTCCACCAGCCTTGGAGGAGCTGACTGGAAGGAGGTACTACCCAGAGCCCTACATGCCACCACACATGAACCTAGGACAGGCTTGGGCCTGGGCACTGGATCATTTTGAGGCACTAAGCCATCCCTCCTGCCAGGACCCCCAGTGCCATGAAAGTGTGAACCCTAGCCTAGTCACACTGCTGGATGGAGCTACCTTTGGAGCTGAGAGGAGACAGAAGCCCTGTAGAGAGCCATGTGTCAAGGAGCAAAGACTGAACCTGCAGAGAGGCCTTGGGCTCCTCAAGAAGTAGGAGGTGCTTCCAGGAGAGGGGCTCCCTGGGCTCTGAACCAGCCTGAAGATGACTGAGCCCACAGCAGTGGAGAGACAGGTTCCCAGGGGAAATCCTGAAAACTACTATAAACCCAGGCCTATATGAGGGAGAAACCTGGGAAGAAAAGTCATCCAAGACATAAATAGCGTCCACCAGTGCATCCTTTAGTCTATTTCCTGGAAGGAAACAGAGAAACTTGGTGAGCGCCTCCTGCTGTCTCTGGGTACTTATGACAGGGACTGTCCCCTGCATGCCTAGGAGTCTTGAAGTGTATTGTGTCTTCTTGACTGTTCACAGGTTTCTCTTCTTACAATTAATATGGTAAGGAATTCTTTCTTAAATCTATGTAGACTACTTACATTCTGATGGAAAGTGAGCATAATTAAAATCTTTCCTCTCCACCACCTGTGATACTCTTTTTCTGGGGCAAAGTCAGGATTGGAGTCTGGGATAGGAAGTGGTTAATCATCAAGTCAAAGTTGGATTTCCCTGTGAGTGTGGGTGGAGTTTGTGGGGTGTTGGGAAGATGTGGATACTAACAGGATGGGTTGGGACACGGGGTGGCCCACTTGCTCAGATTCCTTAATGAAATATGGTTTTCCGGAAGAGGGCAAGAGAAAGCATGAACACAGTCTCCAGAGTGGGGCCTGTCAGTGGCCTGCAGGCTGCTGTGACAAGGAAGGAGCATCTGAGGAGTGACAGGGTCTCAGTCCAGGTGGGGACAGAACACTTCCCTGTGAGCTCCGCCCATTTCAGATTATCTGCATAAGTTTGACTACCAGATCAACAAATGGGAGGTGCATGGATGGGGTCAAGGAACTACAAAAGGAATCTATGGTTTATAATATAAATAGTAAAGATTCTTTCCAGAGCCAAGTGTAGTTGTGTACACCTTTAATGCAAATACTCTGGAGACAAGCAGATCTCAGTTCAAGGCCAGACTGCTCCACATAGTGAGTTCCAGGGCAGCAAGAGCTACTTTGTGAGACCCCATCTCAAAACAGGAGGGCTTGTTTCTGGTTAGGTAGAGAGATTCACTGATAAGGATTTCAGGGCTCAGGTTCTTTCATAAT
Organism: Peromyscus eremicus; assembly: GCF_949786415.1. Classification (NCBI taxonomy): domain Eukaryota; kingdom Metazoa; phylum Chordata; class Mammalia; order Rodentia; family Cricetidae; genus Peromyscus; species Peromyscus eremicus. The sequence continues at coordinate 33,441,603 of NC_081427.1, read as the reverse complement.
GCCAGCCGCTGCAAGGGTATGGGATGGTGTCTGTGTGTAGGATTATGGTAAAGATAAGTAGCAACCCTCAGAACAAAGGAAATCCTTACGTTAATAGACTTTAGAGGGTGAGGGCCCTGAGCTTGGCAGATCAGTGAAGGGATTGGACAGGACACAAAGCAGGAACTTAGAAAGCTAACCACACTGTCCACTCTAGGACAAGGCAGGAGTGGAGCAGCCTAGGGAAGTGTTAATGGGATATAAGGTGTGGCTGATCCCCTCTACAGGAGCAGCCACAGGATCTAACAGTTCAGAGATCCCAGAGTGAGAAGGGGAGTGTGAATCCAGGGACAGTGGTGGCCTGGATAAGATCTGGATACCTGGACCCTATAGACTGGTGGTTTATTTATTAGGATTCCAGCACAATTCATGTCGTCCCTGAATTTCATGTTCAACACGTATGCTTAGTTTTCCTCATTGGTAAAGCAGTGTGACACTGTGATACCCTCCATCTGGGTGTTTAGTGGACTCACCATTACCCCAGCCTCTTTCATGCTCCAGGACCAACTAATCCCCTTCCTCATTCCACTCACCCCAACACAATCCGGAGATGAAGATTAATCATGTGTATTAAAAAGCATGAACTCTGAGTCCATTAAAAAATTTTTCTTGCTGGGCAGTGGTGGTGCCTGTCTGATAGGACAGCAGATCTCTGTGAGCCAACCTGGTCTACAGAGCAGGGTGCAGGACTGACAGTGAATCAGGGCAAAACAGGGCAACGCTGTTTAGTAAATTCAAAAACCAAAAAAAAAAAAAAAAAGATAGAAAGAAAAGAAGAAAAAAAGAAAGGCTTCCGAGTGTTTTTTTACTTCCTTAAAGAATTTTTGACACTGAAATTTTTTTCTTTGTTTCCTTAGTTAGTAGTAAGTAACTATGGTTCCAAATAGTGCATTAGCAGGACAGGAGTGTCACCACCATCTGTATTAGTCCATTTTTCCCCTTTTACAAGATAAGCTTGGCTCAGTCATTTAGGCTTTTTGTTTGTTTGTTTGTTTTTGACATGTTGAGACAGGGTTTCTGTACATGCCCTGCTGATCCTGAAATATTGTCTGAAGACCACGTGGGACTTGAACTCACAGAGTTCCCTTTGTCTCTCTGTCCAGAGCAGTGCTGTCATTAAAGGCCTATGCCATCATCCCAAGCTAGGCTCAATAGTGTATAAAGAAAGTGGATTCACTTTTATACCAGTTTTGTAAGTTCAAGCACATGGTACTAAGACAGACAGCCTCACTGATACTCAGTTGTTTTAGAATCAGTTCTGGTTTCTCATGCCTGTGGTGATATTTTATTTGTGCTGAAATATGCTGATTTTTTTTTTTTTTTAAGATTTATTTATTTATTATGTATACAGTGTTCTGTCTGCACATATCCCTGCAGGCCAGAAGAGGGTGCCAGATCTCATTACAGATGGTTGTGAGCCACCATGTGGTTGCTGGGAATTGAACTCAGGTCCTCTGGAAGAACAAACAGTGCTCTTAACCTCTGAGCCATCTCTCCAGCCCCAGAAATATGCTGATTTTTTATTTGTGTGTTAATAAATAAAGATTGCCTAGAGATCAAAGGGAATAGCAAGTCATTTTAAGGAAAACACCAAAGTCAGGCAAGGTAGCACATGCCCTTAATCTGATCACTTGGCAGACAGGTTCTCTGTGTGTTCAAGGACACACTAGAGACAAGCATTGGAACACACGCCTTTAATCCCAGCACTCTGGAGGTAGAGCCAGGTTGATTTCTGTGAGTTCTTTGAGTTCAACCTGGTCTACAGAGAGAGATCCAGGACAGGCAACAAAATTACACAGAGAAAACCTGTCTCCAAAAACAAAACAAAACAAAAAAACACAACAAACAAACAAACAAAAACCCAACATTTTCAATTAAAAAAATAAAAAATAAAAAATAAAGACTCTCCAGAGCAACCATGGATGGCCCATGGTGGGTTCCCCACTCTTAAGCCTGTGATCTCTCACTCAGGAAGAACTCAGGAATGTTGGCTTCTGGGAAATGTAGTCAAAACAGATAATAGTTTACTCTAGAACATTGCTTTTAAAGAAAATTTTGAATTAGATGGTAACACGTGTTAGATATGAAAGAGTAATTTCATATGATGTGCTTTATTGTTGCCAGAAATTTCTCCTCCACCTGGGTGTTTGTTTGTTTGTTTGTTTTGAGACAGGGTCTTTCTATGAAACCCTGGCTGTCCTCAAACTCCTCTGTAGACAAGGCTGGCCTCTAACTCAGAGATCACCCCAGGCTCTGTGTCCTGAGGGCTGGGATTAAAGGCATGGGCCACCATGCCTGGCTGTATTTTAATTTTTAAGAAAAAATATTTGGATATATTTGCTCAGGAGTGGTGGTGTATTTTTTTCAATATTACTGGATTTTGAAATTTTGATCATTCAACTCTGTTTAAATGTTTTAGTTATTTAGTTAGTTAGGTAGGTAGGTAGGTAGTTTTTTCAAGAAAGGGTCTCTCTGTATAGTCATGTCTGTTCTGGAACTCACTCTGTAGACCTGGCTGGCCTGGAACTCAGATATCCACCTGCCTCTGCCTCCAGAGTGCTGGCATTGAAGGTATGCTCCACCCCTGCCCAGCATCTTTCCTGTCTTATTTGTGTGTGTTTTCATGATGTGCATGTGAATGCAGGCATGCTAGAGTCACAGCTCCTTGTGGGGGTCAGGGGACAACGACCAAGAGTCAGTAGTCCTTCCACCATGGGAGTAGGAGAATCAATCTCAGGTTCTAAGGCTGTGGGTAATCGGTTTTGTTTGTTGAGTCATTTCAACTTTGCAACGTTTTTTATTGATCCATCCATCCATCTATTGCCCATTGTGGATTTTCTTAACAATCTCCATGAGCTCCTCACTCCTAAATATTCTCACTGGTACATAAGCCAAGATGCAAAGTTAGTATACCCAGCCAGAGCTACCAAACCCCATGAGGTTGCGAGAGTATTCCACTAGGTGGCAGCCGAGGTACAAGCCTGATAGCCCAGGCTCGAAAATTCCTCCTCTCTAAAGGAAGGTTTCATGCTTTATGCCTTTCTCCTGGGGATGCCTACCAAGGTCAAGGTCCCTGGAGGACTTCTTTTAAAAAGAACCAAAGTTTGCCCTGTGAGCAACATGGGAAAACAGTAGTGTATCCTCATCTGTGTCCACTCCACCCTTCACCTTTCCCCTAGGCCATCCCAAGAACAACACAAAAAACCAGGTGTTTAGCACTTTTATTAAGAAAGCTGAAAAAATGAATACAGACATCTGCAAAGACAAAAACTGCCTTTGCATGTGAGCAGAGGCAGGGGTGTTGCTGTAATAGCTGGAGCTGACAGACGAACCCCTAATTGCAAGTCTTAGCAGGCATCAGGTCTCCTGAGATTCTGTCCGGTTTTTCTCTTCCTGGCAAAGGCCCTTTGAAGCCATGGCCAGCAGCTTAGGCGCCTTGGATGGTGTGAAGCAGGATCAAGCTCAGGGTAGTCTCCACCATCACAGGTCTCAAGTTCCTGTCCTTTTTCCCAGATGCTGAGCAAGCCTGTGGAGGGTTGGTCTGTCTCCTCCACATTGCTGTCTTTGTCCTTGTCCACCTCTCCTAGGGGCATTTGTGGATTCTTCTGTCTCTCACTCTGTAAGACCTTTGCTCCCCTCTTCATGGCACTGTTTGGTCTGGTGTGGTATCTGAGGCAGTCCCAGCTAGCAAGTCCACTTGGAAGAGAAAACAGTTCCCACTCAACAGACCAGAATTCCTCAAAGCGGTGGCTTGGCTCTGGGAAGGAACACAGTGGCCTGGCCGTGGAACACCTTGGACTCCTTCGAGGTGTGCTGTGAGGAACCGACATATCTTCCACAACGCGGGTAGAATTGCTCTTTTGACTTGGACTCACCTGTGTAACACAGAGGACAATTCATTGAGCATCAGATTGAGAAGTCAGTTATCTTTTTATCCTCTAACTTGTAGACCCTTCCCAACCATTACACTGAGGGATGCTGGGGTATAAGTTCATATTCCCAGGAATTCTTTGCAATCAATAAGGATTGATAGTCTGAAGCTCTGGGGATGCAGAGCCAGAGGTGGCTGGATCTCTGAGTTCAAGACCAGTCTGGTCTACAGAGCTAGACTCAGGACTGCCAGAGCTACACAGGGAAACCGTGTCTTGAAAAGCGAACAAACAAAACAATGAAATCAAAACAAAAAGAGTGAAGATTCTCAAGTAAACTCCTATCTTCCCTGATGTGATTATCTATATCTACATATAAATGGGATGTATGAGAATGACTTACAGGCTGTGGTTCAGCTAATTTCACAATGGCTGGCTGTGAACTGAAAGACCCAGAGTCCAGAAGTTGCTCAGTCCACTAGGATGGATCTCTCAGCAGGTCTTCAGTAATTCCTAGAATCCTAAAGAAGTAAGCTCTGATGCCAGGGAAGTAATAGACTGGCTAGCACAGTGAGAGTGAGCAGGCAGAGGGCAGAGTGAAAAGCTTCCCTCTTCCCTGTTCTTATATAGGCTCCCAGCAGAAGGTGTGGCCCAAATTAAGGGTGTGTCTTCCTGCCTGGAAATTGGACTTAAAGGCATGTCTTTTAGATTCCAAGTCTGGTTAAAGGTGTTTGTTATCCCAGCTCAGTCCTTATGACAAATTTCACCTTCTGATGGATTGTGTCACCAGCCTCTCTGACATCTCAGAGTGGTGCATAAAAAGTTCTAAGTTGGGGGCTGGAGAGATGGCTCAGCGGTTAAGAGCACTGACTGCTCTTCCAAAGGTCCTGAGTTCAATTCCCAGCAACCACATGGTGGCTCACAACCATCTGTAATGAGATCTGGTACCCTCTTCTGGTCATACATGCTGTATACAAAATAAAAAAATAAAAAAAGAAAATAAAAATTAAAAAAAAGTTCTAAGTTGGGTTTTACTAAGTACACCTGATTACAGTTAGGTCTGTCTTGGTTTTTTTTTTTTTTTTTTTTTTTTTTTTTGGTTTGTTTTTTTAAGCTTTTTGAGACAGGGTTTCTCTGTGTGTAGTTTTGGTGCCTGACCTGCTTCTCGCTCTATAGACCAGGCTGGCCTCGAACTAACAGAGATCGCCTGGCTATGTCTCCCGAGTACTAGGATTGAAGGCGCGTACCACTGCTGCCAGGCCTGTCCTGGGTTTAGGATAGTTATTTTCATGTGTTGTTTTGTAGCCATAAAAAGAAATGAACTAAGTAACAAAACTTGTAGATACTTGGAAGTGGGTAACCTATAGTTTGTCCCTGGAGAAGTCAGATTCTCTACTAGCCACAGTCTGTAGTTCTCATGGAAAGATGAGATCTTGAGAGGATGCATAATTTTATAGTGGGAGGGGAACTGGGTTTCTCTGTGTAACCCTGGCTGTCCTGGAACTTGCTCTGTAGACCAGGCTGGCCTTGAACTCACTGAGATCCACCTGTCTCTGTCAACCGAGTGCTGGGATTATAGGCATGCTCCAGCACTGCCTAGAAGCAGAGGACTCTTTATTCAACCAACCTAATCACTGCTCTCCCTATTTTCTTCCTATTTCTCCATTCCAAGAAATCTGAGCCATATCTTCCCTAAGGATTCAGTTTTCAACTTGACAGAATTAGGCTCTGAACCAAACACTAGGCAAATACGGGCTAATCTATACAGTGATGGATATTGGTATCTGTAGTCACCTCCCCTAGAACACCACATAAAACCAGCTTCAGGGTTGGAGAGTATCCCCTGCCTCTTAGCCAGCTCTGCTGCTTAGCCAGGTTGCTCTCCACCAGCCTTGGAGGAGCTGACTGGAAGGAGGTACTACCCAGAGCCCTACATGCCACCACACATGAACCAAGACCAGGCTTGGGCCTGGGCACTGGATCATTTTGAGGCACTAAGCCATCCCTCCTGCCAGGAACCCCAGTGCCATGAAAGTGTGAACCCCAGCCTAGTCACACTGCTGGATGGAGCCACCTTTGGAGCTGAGAGGGGACAGAAGCCCTGTAGAGAGCCATGTGTCAAGGAGCAAAGACTGAACCTGCAGAGAGGCCTTGGGCTCCTCAAGAAGTAGGAGGTGCTTCCAGGAGAGGGGCTCCCAGGAGAGGGGCTCCCTGGGCTCTGAACCAGCCTGAAGATGACTGAGCCCACAGCAGTGGAGAGACAGGTTCCCAGGGGAAATCCTGAAAACTACTATAAACCCAGGCCTATATGAGGGAGAAACCTGGGAAGAAAAGTCATCCAAGACATAAATAGCGTCCACCAGTGCATCCTTTAGTCTATTTCCTGGAAGGAAACAGAGAAACTTGGTGAGCGCCTCCTGCTGTCTCTGGGTACTTATGACAGGGACTGTCCCCTGCATGCCTAGGAGTCTTGAAGTGTATTGTGTCTTCTGACTGTTCACAGGTTTCTCTTCTTACAATTAATATGTTAAGGAATTCTTTCTTAAATCTATGTAGACTACTTACATTCTGATGGAAAGTGAGCATAATTAAAATCTTTCCTCTCCACCACCTGTGATACTCTTTTTCTGGGGCAAAGTCAGGATTGGAGTCTGGGATAGGAAGTGGTTAATCATCAAGTCAGAGTTGGATTTCCCTGTGAGTGTGGGTGGAGTTTGTGGGGTGTTGGGAAGATGTGGATACTAACAGGATGGGTTGGGACACGGGGTGGCCCACTTGCTCAGATTCCTTAATGAAATATGGTTTTCCGGAAGAGGGCAAGAGAAAGCATGAACACAGTCTCCAGAGTGGGGCCTGTCAGTGGCCTGCAGGCTGCTGTGACAAGGAAGGAGCATCTGAGGAGTGACAGGGTCTCAGTCCAGGTGGGGACAGAACACTTCCCTGTGAGCTCCGCCCATTTCAGATTATCTGCATAAGTTTGACTACCAGATCAACAAATGGGAGGTGCATGGATGGGGTCAAGGAACTACAAAAGGAATCTATGGTTTATAATATAAATAGTAAAGATTCTTTCCAGAGCCAAGTGTAGTTGTGTACACCTTTAATGCAAGTACTCTGGAGACAAGCAGATCTCAGTTCAAGGCCAGACTGCTCCACATAGTGAGTTCCAGGGCAGCAAGAGCTACTTTGTGAGACCCCATCTCAAAACAGGAGGGCTTGTTTCTGGTTAGGTAGAGAGATTCACTGATAAGGATTTCAGGGCTCAGGTTCTTTCATAATGCCAGCCGCTGCAAGGGTATGGGATGGTGTCTGTGTGTAGGATTATGGTAAAGATAAGTAGCAACCCTCAGAACAAAGGAAATCCTTACATTAATAGACTTTAGAGGGTGAGGGCCCTGAGCTTGGCAGATCAGTGAAGGGATTGGACAGGACACAAAGCAGGAACTTAGAAAGCTAACCACACTGTCCACTCTAGGACAAGGCAGGAGTGGAGCAGCCTAGGGAAGTGTTAATGGGATATAAGGTGTGGCTGATCCCCTCTACAGGAGCAGCCACAGGATCTAACAGTTCAGAGATCCCAGAGTGAGAAGGGGAGTGTGAATCCAGGGACAGTGGTGGCCTGGATAAGATCTGGATACCTGGACCCTATAGACTGGTGGTTTATTTATTAGGATTCCAGCACAATTCATGTCGTCCCTGAATTTCATGTTTAACACTTATGCTTAGTTTTCCTCATTGGTAAAGCAGTGTGACACTGTGATACCCTCCATCTGGGTGTTTAGTGGACTCACCATTACCCCAGCCTCTTTCATGCTCCAGGACCAACTAATCCCCTTCCTCATTCCACTCACCCCAACACAATCCGGAGATGAAGATTAATCACGTGTATTAAAAAGCATGAACTCTGAGTCCATTAAAAAATTTTTCTTGCTGGGCAGTGGTGGTGCCTGTCTGATAGGACAGCAGATCTCTGTGAGCCAACCTGGTCTACAGAGCAGGGTGCAGGACTGACAGTGAATCAGGGCAAAACAGGGCAACGCTGTTTAGTAAATTCAAAAACCAAAAAAAAAAAAAAAAAAAAAAAAAAAAAAAAAGATAGAAAGAAAAGAAGAAAAAAAGAAAGGCTTCTGAGTGTTTTTTTACTTCCTTAAAGAATTTTTGACACTGAAATTTTTTTCTTTGTTTCCTTAGTTAGTAGTAAGTAACTATGGTTCCAAATAGTGCATTAGCAGGACAGGAGTGTCACCACCATCTGTATTAGTCCATTTTTCCCCTTTTACAAGATAAGCTTGGCTCAGTCATTTAGGCTTTTTGTTTTTTTGTTTGTTTTTGACATGTTGAGACAGGGTTTCTGTACATGCCCTGCTGATCCTGAAATATTGTCTGAAGACCATGTGGGCCTTGAACTCACAGAGTTCCCTTTGTCTCTCTGTCCAGAGCAGTGCTGTCATTAAAGGCCTATGCCATCATGCCAAGCTAGGCTCAATAGTGTATAAAGAAAGTGGATTCACTTTTATACCAGTTTTGTAAGTTCAAGCACATGGTACTAAGACAGACAGCCTCACTGATACTCAGTTGTTTTAGAATCAGTTCTGGTTTCTCATGCCTGTGGTGATATTTTATTTGTGCTGAAATTTGCTGATTTTTTATTTGTGTGTTAATAAATAAAGTTTGCCTAGAGATCAAAGGGAATAGCAAGTCATTTTAAGGAAAACACCAAAGTCAGGCAAGGTAGCACATGCCCTTAATCTGATCACTTGGCAGACAGGTTCTCTGTGTGTTCAAGGACACACTAGAGACAAGCATTGGAACACACGCCTTTAATCCCAGCACTCTGGAGGTAGAGCCAGGTTGATTTCTGTGAGTTCTTTGAGTTCAACCTGGTCTACAGAGAGAGATCCAGGACAGGCAACAAAATTAAACAGAGAAACCCTGTCTCCAAAAACAAAACAAAACAAAAAAACACAACAAACAAACAAACAAACAAAAACCCAACATTTTCAATTAAAAAAATAAAAAATAAAATGACAGACTCTCCAGAGCAACCATGGATGGCCCATGGTGGGTTCCCCACTCTTAAGCCTGTGATCTCACACTCAGGAAGAACTCAGGAATGTTGGCTTCTGGGAAATGTAGGCAAAACAGATAAGGGTATACTCTAGAACATTGCTTTTAAAGAAAATTTTGAATTAGATGGTAATACGTGTTAGATATGAAAGAGTAATTTCATATGATGTGCTTTATTGTTGCCAGAAATTTCTCCTCCACCTGGGTGTTTGTTTGTTTGTTTGTTTTGAGACAGGGTCTTTCCATGAAACCCTGGCTGTCCTCAAACTCCTCTGTAGACAAGGCGGGCCTCTACCTCAGAGATCACCCCAGGCTCTGTGTCCTGAGGGCTGGGATTAAAGGCATTGGCCACCATGCCTGGCTGTATTTTAATTTTTAAGAAAAAAATACTTAGATATATTTGCTCAGGAGTGGTGGTGTATTTTTTTCAATATTACTGGATTTGAAATATTGATCATTCAACTCTGTTTAAATGTTTTAGTTATTTAGTTAGTTAGGTAGGTAGGTAGGTAGTTTTTTCAAGAAAGGGTCTCTCTGTATAGTCATGTCTGTTCTGGAACTCACTCTGTAGACCTGGCTGGCCTGGAACTCAGATATCCACATGCCTCTGCCTCCAGAGTGCTGGCATTGAAGGTATGCTCCACCCCCGCCCAGCATCTTTCCTGTCTTATTTGTGTGTGTTTTCATGATGTGCATGTGAATGCAGGCATGCTAGAGTCACAGCTCCTTGTGGGGGTCAGGGGACAACCACCAAGAGTCAGTAGTCCTTCCACCATGGGAGTCGGAGAATCAATCTCAAGTTCTAAGGCTGTGGGTAATTGGCTTTGTTTGTTGAGTCATTTCAACTTTGCAACGTTTTTTATTCATCCATCCATCCATCTATTGCCCATTGTGGATTTTCTTGACAATCTCCATGAGCTCCTTACTCCTAAGTATTCTCACTGGTACATAAGCCAAGATGCAAAGTTAGTATACCCAGCCAGAGCTACCAAACCCCATGAGGTTGCGAGAGTATTCCACTAGGTGGCAGCCGAGGTACAAGCCTGAATAGCCCAGGCTCTAAAATTCCTCCTCTCTAAAGCAAGGTTTCACGCTTTATGCCTTTCTCCTGGGGATGCCTACCAAGGTCCAGGTCCCTGGAGGACTTCTTTTAAAAAGAACCAAAGTTTGCCCTGTGAGCAACATGGGAAAACAGTAATGCATCCTCATCTGTGTCCACTCCACCCTTCACCTTTTCCCTAGGCCATCCCAAGTACAACTCAAATTACCAGGTGTTTAGCACTTTTATTAAGAAAGCTGAAAAAATGAATACAGACATCTGCAAAGACAAAAACTGCCTTTGCATGTGAGCAGAGGCAGGGGTGTTGCTGTAATAGCTGGAGCTGACAGACAACCCCCTCATTGCAAGTCTTAGCAGGCATCAGGTCTCCTGAGATTCTGTGTGTTTTTTTTCTTCCTGGCAAAGGCCCTTTGAAGCCATGGCCAGCAGCTTAGGCGCCTGGGATGGTCCGAAGCAAGATCAAGCTCAGGGTAGTCTCCACCATCACAGGTCTCAAGTTCCTGTCCTTTCTTCCAGATGCTGAGCAAGCCTGAGGAGGGTTGGTCTGGCTCCTCCACATTGCTGTCTTTGTCCTTGTCCACCTCTCCTGGGGACATTTGTGGCTTCTTCTGACTCTCACTCTGGAAGACATCTACACCCCTCTTCATGGCACTGTTTGGTCTGGGGTGGTATCTGAGGCAGTCCCAGCAATCAAGTCCACAGGAAGAGAAAACAGTTCCCACTCAACAGACCAACCCTCCTCAAGCAGTGGCTTGGCTCTCCTAAGGAACACAGAGGCCAGGTCGTGGAATACCTTGGACTCAGGGCTGGTGGATCTCTGAATTCAAGACCAGCCTGGTCTACAGAGCTAGTTCCATGACAGCCAGAGTTATACAGGGAAACCATGTCTTGAAAGACAAACAAACAAATAATGAAAACAAAACGAACAAGAGTAAAGATTCTTAAATAAAATCTTCTCATCCTTGATGTGATTATCTATGTCCAGAAGTATATGTGGAATTGATGAGAATGACTTACAGGCTGTGGTTCAGCTAATTTCACAACGGCTGGCTGTGAACTGAAAGACCCAGAGTCCAGAAGTTGCTCAGTCCACCAGGATGGATCTCTCAGCAGGTCTTCAGTAATTCCTGGAATCCTAAAGAAGTAAGCTCTGATGCCAGGGAAGTAATAGACTGGCTAGCACTGTGAGAGTGAGCAGGCAGAGGGCAGAGTGAAAAAGCTTCCCTCTTCCCTGTTCTTATATAGGCTCCCAGCAGAAGGTGTGGCCCAGATTAAGGGTGTGTCCTCCTGCCTGGAGATCTGCACTAAAGGCAAGTCTTTGACAGCTCAAAAGTTCTGCATGAAAGTCATGTCTTCATACCTCAGATATCTGGATTTTTTTAAACTTCCTGAAAGAATTTTTGTCATTGAAGAACTTTTACTTTTTTCCTTAGTTAGTAGTCAGTGACTATGGTTCAAATTGTCCATGAGGACAAAAGATGCAATTTTCTCTCTGTAGTCAACTCCTACAGACTCTTGATGGTTTCATTGTCAATGATGCTCACACAACCTGGACTCCCTCAAGTCAACATGTGTCAACAGAACTACTGAGTTAGTGGACCCCATTTCTCACGGTAGTAGTCCACTTTTGCGGCTATAACAAAAACTTAGCTTAGTCCTTTAGGCTTTTTGTTTGTTTGTTTGTTTTTGTTTTGTTGAGACAGGGTTTCTGTACATGCCCTGGCGATCATGAAATACTGTCTGAAGACCACGTGGGCCTTGAACTCACACAGGTCCCTTTGTTTCTCTGTCCAGAGCAGTGCTGGGATTAAAGGTGTTTGCCACCATGCCCAGCTAGGCTCAATAGTGTATAAAGAAAGTGGATTCACTTTTATACCAGTTTTGGAAGTTCAAGGACATGGTGCTAAGACAGACAGCCTCACTGATACTCAGTTGTTTTAGAATCAGTTCTGATATTTTATTTGTGCTGAAATTTGCTGATATTTTATTTGTATGTTAATAAACAAAGTTTGCCTAGAGATCAAAAGGAATAGCAAGCCATTTTAAGGAAAAGACAAAAGTCAGGCAGTGGTAGCACATGCCCTTAATCTGATCACATGGCAGACAGGTTCTCTGTGTGTTAAGGACACAAAAGGAAACATCAAAGCGTGCTGACACATGCCTTTAATCCCAGCACTTGGGAGGCAGAGCCTGGAGGATCTCTGTGATATAGAGGCCATTCAGATCTACAGAGGGAAATCCAGGAAAGGCAACAAAACTACACAGAGAAACCCTGTCTCCAAAAACAAACAAACAAACAAACAAACAAACAAACACACAAACAAAAAAAACCCTTTATTTTCAATTAAAAAAAATGACAGACTCTCCAGAGCAGCCCTGGATAGCCCTTTGTGGGTTTCCTCACTTTTTCCTGTGATCTCTCACTCAGGAAGAACTCAGGAATGTTGGCTTCTGGGAAATGTAGTCAAAACAGATAATGATTTACTCTAGAACACTGCTTTTAAAGAAAATTTTGGGTTAGATGGAAACGTGTGTTAGATATCATATTGTAACCTTATATGATGTGCTTTATTGTTGCCAGAATTGGAGGTTCTCCTCCACCTGGGTGTTTGTTTGTTTGTTTTGAGACAGGGTCTTTCTATGAAACCCTGGCTGTCCTCAAACTCCTATGTAGACAAGGCGGGCCTCTACCTCAGAGATCACCCCAGGCTCTGTGTCCTGAGGGCTGGGATTAAACGCATGGGCCACCATGCCTGTCTTTTTTTTTTTATTTTAGAGAAAAAAATATTTGGATATATTTGCTCAGGAGTGGTGGTGTATTTTTTTCAATATTACTGGATTTTGAAATTTTGATCATTCAACTTTATTTAAATGTGTTAGTTAGTTAGTTAGTTAGTTAGTTAGTTCATTCGTTTTTTCAAGACAGGGTCTCTCTGTGTAGTCTTGTCTGTTCTGGAACTCACTCTGTAGACCTCATTGGCCTGGAACTCAGATATCAACCTGCCTCTGCCTCCAGAGTGCTGGCATTGATCATATGCTCCACCACCGCCCAGCATCTTTTCTGTCTTATTTGTGTGTGTTACTGATGATGTGCATGTGAATGCAGGCATGCTAGAGTCACAGCTCCTTGTGGGAGTCAGGGGACAATCACCAAGAGTCAGTAGTCCTTCCACCATGGGAATCTGAGAATCAATCTTAGGTTCTAAGGCTGTGGGTAATTGGTTTTGTTTTTTGAGTCATTTCAACTTTGAAACATTTTTTATTCATCCATTCATCCATTCATGCATCCATCCATGCATCCATCCATGCATCCATCCATCCATCCATCCATCCATCCATCCATCCATCCATCCATATATTGCCCACTGTGGATTATCTTGACAATCTCCATGAGCTCCTTACTCCTAAGCCAAGATGCAAAGCTAGTATACCCAGCCAGAGCAACCAAACCCCATGAGGTTGCGAGAGTATTCCACTAGGTGGCAGCCGAGGTACAAGCCTGATAGCCCAGGCTCAAAAATTCCTCCTCTCTAAAGCAAGGTTTCAGGCTTGTGCCTTTCTCCTGGGGATGCCTACCAAGATCCCTGGAGGACTTCCTTTAAAAAGAAGAACCAAAGTTTGTCCTGTGAGCAACATGGGAAAACAGTAGTGCATCCTCATCTGTGTCCACTCCACCCTTCACCTTTTCCCTAGGGCACCTCAAGAACAACACAAATTGCCAGGTGTTTAGCACTTTTATTAAGAAAGCTGAAAAAATGAATACAGACATCTGCAAAGACAAAAACTGCCTTTGCATGTGAGCAGAGGCAGGGGTGTTGCTGTAATATCTGGAGCTGACAGACGAACCCCTAGTTGCAAGTCTTAGCAGGCATCAGGTCTCCTGAGATTCTGTGCGGTTTTTCTCTTCCTGGCAAAGGCCCTTTGAAGCCATGGCCAGCAGCTTAGGCGCCTGGGATGGTCAGAAGCAAGATCAAGCTCAGGGTAGTCTCCACCATCACAGGTCTCAAGTTCCTGTCCTTTCTTCCAGATGCTGAGCAAGCCTGTGGAGGGTTGGTCTGGCTCCTCCACACTGCTGTCTTTGTCCTTGTCCACCTCTCCTGGGGGCATTTGTGGCTTCTTCTGACTCTCACTCTGGAAGATCTTTGCACCCCTCATCCTGGTACAGTTCAGTCTGGGGTGGTATCTGAGGCAGTCCCAGCTAGCAAGTCCACTTGGAAGAGAAAACAGTTCCCACTCAACAGACCAGAATTCTTCAAAGCGGTGGCTTGGCTCTGGGAATGAACACAGTGGACTGGCCGCGGAATACCTTGGACTCCTTTGAGGTGTGCTGTGAGGAACCGACATATCTTCCACAAAGCAGGTAGAATTGCTATTTTGACTTGGACTCACCTGTGTAACACAGAGGACAATTCCTTGAGCATCAGATTCAGAAGTCAGTTATCTTTTTATCCTCTAACTTCTAGACCCTTCCCAACCATTACCCAGAGGGATGCTGGGGTATAAGTTCATATTCCCAGCAGTTCTTTGCAATCAATAAGGATTGATATTCTGAAGGTCCGGGTGCTGTACACCTTTATTCGAAGCTCTGGGGATGCAGAGCCAGGTGTGGCTGGATCTCTGAGTTCAAGACCAGCCTGGTCTACAGAGCTAGACTCAGGACTGCCAGAGCTACACAGGGAAACCCTGTCTTGAAAGGCAAACAAACAAAACAATGAAATCAAAACAAAAAGAGTGAAGATTCTCAAGTAAAATCCTATCTTCCCTGATGTGATTATCTATATCTATACATGGGATTTATGAGAATGACTTACAGGCTGTGGTTCAGCTAATTTCACAAAGGCTGGCGTGAACTGAAAGACCCAGAGTCCAGAAGTTGCTCAGTCCACCAGGATGGATGTCTCAGCAGGTCTTCAGTAATTCCTGGAATCCTAAAGAAGTAAGCTCTGATGCCAGGGAAGTAATAGACTGGCTAGCACTGTGAGAGTGAGCAGGCAGAGGGCAGAGTGAAAAAGATTCCCTCTTCCCTGTTCTTATATAGGCTCCCAGCAGAAGGTGTGGCCCAGATTAAGGGTGTGTCCTCCTGCCTGGAGATCTGCCCTAAAGGCAAGTCTTTGAGAGTCCAGGTCTGGATTAAAGGTGTGTGTTATCACAGCTCAAAAGTTCTGCATGAAAGTCATGTCTTCATACCTCAGATATCTGGATTTTTTTAAACTTCCTGAAAGAATTTTTGTCATTGAAGAACTTTTACTTTTTTCCTTAGTTAGTAGTCAGTGACTATGGTTCAAATAGTCCATGAGGACAAAAGATGCAATTTTCTCTCTGTAGTCAACTCCTACAGACTCTTGATGGTTTCATTGTCAATGATGCTCACACAGCCTGGTCTCCCTCAAGTCAACATCTGTCAACAGACCTACTGAGTTAGTGGACCCCGTTTCTCACGGTAGTAGTCCACTTTTACGGCTATAACAAAAACTTAGCTAAGTCCTTTAGGCTTTTTGTTTGTTTGTTTGTTTTTGTTTTGTTGAGACAGGGTTTCTGTACATGCCCTGGCGGTCATGAAATACTGTCTGAAGACCACGTGGGCCTTGAACTCACACAGGTCCCTTTGTTTCTCTGTCCAGAGCAGTGCTGGGATTAAAGGCATGTGCCACCATGCCCAGCTAGGCTCAATAGTGTATAAAGAAAGTGGATTCACTTTTATACCAGTTTTGGAAGTTCAAGGACATGGTGCTAAGACAGACAGCCTCACTGATACTCAGTTGTTTTAGAATCAGTTCTAATATTTTATTTGTGCTGAAATTTGCTGATATTTTATTTGTATGTTAATAAACAAAGTTTGCCTAGAGATCAAAAGGAATAGCAAACCATTTTAAGGAAAAGACAAAAGTTAGGCAGTGGTAGCACATGCCCTTAATTGGATCACTTGGCAAACAGGTTCTCTGTGTGTTAAGGACACACTAGGAAACATCAAAGCGTGCTGACACATGCCTTTAATCCCTGCACTTGGGAGGCAGAGCCTGGAGGATCTCTGTGATATAGAGGCCATTCAGATCTACAGAGGGAAATCCAGGAAAGGCAACAAAACTACACAGAGAAACCCTGTCTCCAAAAACAAACAAACAAACAAACAAAAACCAAACAAACAAACACACAAACAAAAAAAAACCCATTATTTTCAATTAAAAAAAAATGACAGACTCTCCAGAGCAGCCCTGGACAGGCCTTTGTGGGTTTCCTTACTTTTTCCTGTGATCTCTCACTCAGGAAGAACTCAGGAATGTTGGCTTCTGGGAAATGTAGTCAAAACAGATAATGATTTACTCTAGAACACTGCTTTTAAAGAAAAGTTTGGGTTAGATGGAAAGGTGTGTTAGATATCAAATTGTAACCTTATATGATGTGCTTTATTGTTGCCACAATTGGAGGTTCTCCTCCACCTGGGTGTTTGTTTGTTTGTTTTGAGACAGGGTCTTTCTATGAAACCCTGGCTGTCCTCAAACTCCTATGTAGACAAGGCGGGCCTCTACCTCAGAGATCGCCCCAGGCTCTGTGTCCTGAGGGCTGGGATTAAAGGCATGGGCCACCATGCCTGTCTGTTTTTTAATTTTTGAGAAAAAATATTTGGATATATTTGCTCAGGAGTGGTGGTGTATTTTTTTTCAATATTACTGGATTTTGAAATTTTGATCATTCAACTTTATTTAAAAGTGTTAGATAGTTAGTTAGTTCGTTTTTTCAAGACAGGGTTTCTCTGTGTAGTCTTGTCTGTTCTGGAACTCACTCTGTAGACCTGGTTGGCCTGGAACTCAGATATCAACCTGCCTCTGCCTCCAGAGTGCTGGCATTGAACATATGCTCCACCCCCGCCCAGAATCTTTTCTGTCTTATTTGTATGTGTTTCTGATGATGTGCATGTGAATGCAGGCATGCTAGAGTCACGGCTCCTTGTGGGAGTCAGGGGACAACCACCAAGTCAGTAGTCCATCCACCATGGGAGTGGGAGAATCAAGTTCAGGTTCTAAGTCTGTGGGTAATTGGTTTTGTTTGTTGTGTCATTTCAAATTTGCAACATATTTTATTCATCCATCTATCCATCTGACCATCCATCCATCCATCCATCCATCCATCCATCCATCCATCCATCCATATATTGCCCACTGTGGATTATCTTGACAATCTCCATGAGCTCCTTACTCCTAAACCAAGATGCAAAGGTAGTATACCCAGCCAGCGGACCATACCGCATGAGGTTGCGAGAGTATTCCACTAGGTGGCAGCCGAGGCAAGCCTGATAGCCCAGGCTGGAAAATTCCTCCTCTCTAAAGCAAGGTTTCAGGCTTGTGCCTTTCTCCTGGGGATGCCTACCAAGATCCCTGGAGGACTTCCTTTAAAAAGAAGAACCAAAGTTTGTCCTGTGAGCAACATGGGAAAACAGTAGTGCATCCTCATCTGTGTCCACTCCACCCTTCATCTTTTCCCTAGGGCATCCCAAGAACAACACAAATTACCAGGTGTTTAGCACTTTTATTAAGAAAGCTGAAAAAATGAATACAGACATCTGCAAAGACAAAAACTGCCTTTGCATGTGAGCAGAGGCAGGGGTGTTGCTGTAATAGCTGGAGCTGACAGACGAACCCCTAATTGCAAGTCTTAGCAGGCGTCAGGTCTCCTGAGATTCTGTGCAGTTTTTCTCTTCCTGGCAAAGGCCCTTTGAAGCCATGGCCAGCAGCTTAGGCGCCTGGGATGGTCAGAAGCAGGATCAAGCTCAGGGTAGTCTCCACCATCACAGGTCTCAAGTTCCTGTCCTTTCTTCCTGATGCTGAGCAAGCCTGTGGAGGGTTGGTCTGGCTCCTCCACATTGCTGTCTTTGTCCTTGTCCACCTCTCCTGGGGGCATTTGTGGATTCTTCTGTCTCTCACTCTGGAAGATCATTGCACCCCTCATCCTGGTACAGTTCAGTCTGGGGTGGTATCTGAGGCAGTCCCAGCTAGCAAGTCCACTTGGAAGAGAAAAGAGTTCCCACTCAACAGACCAGAATTCTTCAAAGCGGTGGCTTGGCTCTGGGAATGAACACAGTGGCCTGGCCGCAGAATACCTTGGACTCCTTTGAGGTGTGCTGTGAGGAACCGACATATCTTCCACAAAGCAGGTAGAATTGCTCTTTCGACTTGGACTCACCTGTGTAACACAGAGGACAATTCCTTGAGCATCAGATTCAGAAGTCAGTTATCTTTTTATCCTCTAACTTCTAGACCCTTCCCAACCATTACACTGAGGGATGCTGGGGCATAAGTTCATATTCCCAGCAGTTCTTTGCAATCAATAAGGGTTGATATTCTGAAGGTCCGGGTGCTATGCACCTTTATTCGAAGCTCTGGGGATGCAGAGCCAGGGGTGGCTGGATCTCTGAGTTCAAGACCAGCCTGGTCTACAGAGCTAGACTCAAGACTGCCAGAGCTACACAGGGAAACCCTGTCTTGAAAGTCAAAAAAACAAAACAATGAAATCAAAACAAAAAGAGTGAAGATTCTCAAGTAAAATCCTATCTTCCCTGATGTGATTATCTATATCTATACATGGGATTTATGAGAATGACTTACAGGCTGTGGTTCAGCTAATTTCACAATGGCTGGTTGTGAACTGAAAGACCCAGAGTCCAGAAGTTGCTCAGTCCACTAGGATGGATCTCTCAGCAGGTCTTCAGTAATTCCTGGAATGCTAAAGAAGTAAGCTCTGATGCCAGGGAAGTAATAGACTGGCTAGCACTGTGAGAGTGAGCAGGCAGAGGGCAGAGTGAAAAAGCTTCCCTCTTCCCTGTTCTTTTATAGGCTCCCAGCAGAAGGTGTGGCCCAGATTAAGGGTGTGTCCTCCTGCCTGGAGATCTGCACTAAAGGCAAGTCTTTGAGAGTCCAGGTCTGGATTAAAGGTGTGTGTTATCACAGCTCAAAAGTTCTGCATGAAAGTCATGTCTTCATACTTCAGATATCTGAATTTTTTTAACTTCCTGAAAGAATTTTTGTCATTGAAGAACTTTTACATTTTTTTTTAGTAGTAGTCAATGACTACGGTTCAAATAGTCCATGGGGACAAAAGATGCAATTTTCTCTCTGTAGTCAACTCCTACAGACTCTTGATGGTTTCATTGTCTATGATGCTCATACCACCTGGTCTCCCTCAAGTCAACATCTGTCAACAGACCTACTGAGTTAGTGGACCCCGTTTCTCACTGTAGTAGTCCATTTTTGTGGTTATTACAAAAACTTGGCTTAGTCCTTTAGGCTTTTTATTTGTTTGTTTGTTTGTTTGTTTTTGTTTTTGTTTTGTTGAGACAGGGTTTCTGTACATGCCCTGGCGATCATGAAATACTGTCTGAAGGCCACGTGGGCCTTGATCTCACATAGGTCCCTTTGTTTCTCTGTCCAGAGCAGTGCTGGGATTAAAGGCATGTGCCACCATGCCAAGCGAGGCTCAATAGTGTATAAAGAAAGTGGATTCATTTTTATTCCAGTTTTGGAAGTTCAAGGACATGGTGCTAAGACAGACAGCCTCACTGATACTCGGTTGTTTTAGAATCAGTTCTGGTTTCTCATGCTTGTAGTGATGTTTTATTTGTGCTGAAATTGGCTGATATTTTATTTGTATTTTTATAAACAAAGTTTGCCTAGAAATCAAAAGGAATAGCAAGCCATTTTAAGGAAAAGACAAAAATCAGGCAGTCGTAGCACATGCCCTTATTCGGATCAATTGACAGAAAGGTTCTCTGTGTGTTAAGGACACACTAGGAAACAGCAAAGCGTGGTCACACATGCCTTTAATCCCTGCACTTGGGAGCAGAGCCTGGAGGATCTCTGTGACTTAGCGGCCATTCTGATCTACAGAGCGAAATCCAGGAAAGGCAACAAAACTACACAGAGAAACCCGTCTCTAAAAACAAACAAACACCAAACAAACAAACAAAAAAAAACCCATTATTTTCAATTTAAAAAAATGACAGACTCTCCAGAGCAGCCCTGGACAGGCCTTTGTGGGTTTCCTCACTTTTTCCTGTGATCTCTCACTCAGGAAGAACTCAGGAATGTTGGCTTCTGGGAAATGTAGTCAAAACAGATAATGATTTACTCTAGAACATTGCTTTTAAAGAAAATTTGGGGTTAGATGGAAACGTGTGTTAGATATCATATTGTAACCTTATATGATGTGCTTTATTGTTGCCACAATTGGAGGTTCTCCTCCACCTGGGTGTTTGTTTGTTTGTTTTGAGACAGGGTCTTTCTATGAAACCGTGGCTGTCCTCAAAGTCCTATGTAGACAAGGCGGGCCTCTACCTCAGAATCACCCCAGGCTCTGTGTCCTGAGGGCTGGGATTAAAGGCATGGGCCACCATGCCTGGCTGTATTTTAATTTTTAAGAAAAAAAAATTTGGATATATTTGCTCAGGAGTGGTGTTGTATTTTTTTCAATATGTAGGAATTTGAAATTTTGATCATTCAACTTTATTTAAATGTGTTAGTTAGTTAGTTAGTTAGTTAGTTAGTTAGTTATTTCAAGACAGGGTCTCTCTGTGTAGTCTTGTCTGTTCTGGAACTCACTCTGTAGACCTGGTTTGCCTGGAACTCAGATATCCACCTGCCTCTGCCTCCAGAGTGCTGACATTAAAGGTATGCTCCACCACCGCCCAGCATCATTTCTGTCTTACTTGTGTGTGTTACTGATGATGTGCATGTGAATGCAGGCATGCTAGAGTCACAGCTCCTTGTGGGAGTCAGGGGACAACCACCAAGAGTCAGTAGTCCTTCCACCATGGGAATCTGAGAATCAATCTTAGATTCTAAGGCTGTGGGTAATTGGTTTTGCTTTTTGAGTCATTTCAACTTTGCAACATTTTTTATTCATCCATGCATCCATTCATGCATCCATCCATGCATCCATCCATCCATCCATGCATGCATGCATCCATCCATCCATCCATCCATCCATCCATCCATCCATCCATCCATCCATCCATCCATCCATATATTGCCCACTGTGTATTTTCTTGACAATCTCCATGAACTCCTTACTCCTAAACCAAGATGCAAAGTTAGTATACGCAACCAGAGCAACCAAACCCCATGAGGTTGCGAGAGTATTCCACTAGGTGGCAGCGGAGGTGCAAGCCTGATAGCCCAGCTCAAAAATTCCTCCTCTCTAAAGCAAGGTTTCAGGCTTATGCCTTTCTCCTGGGGATGCCTGCCAAGGTCCCTGGAGGACTTCCTTTAAAAGAAGAACCAAAGTTTGCCCTGTGAGCTACATGGGAAAACAGTAGTGCATCCTCATCTGTGTCCACTCCACCCTTCTCTTTTTCCCTAGGGCACCTCAAGAACAACACAAATTACCAGGTGTTTAGTACTTTTATTAAGAAAGCTGAAAAAATGAATACCGACATCTGCAAAGACAAAACTGAGCAGAGGCAGGGGTGTTGCTGTAATAGCTGGAGCTGACAGACGACCCCCTAATTCAAGTCTTAGCAGGCATCAGGTCTCCTGAGACTCTGTGCGGTTTTTCTCTTCCTGGCAAAGGCCCTTTGAAGCCATGGCCAGCAGCTTAGGCGCCTGGGATGGTCAGAAGCAAGATCAAGCTCAGGGTAGTCTCCACCATCACAGGTCTCAAGTTCCTGTCCTTTTTTTTTTTTTTTTTTTTTTTGTTTGTTTGTTTGTTTGTTTCCAGATGTTTTTTTAAGCCTGAGGAGGGTTGGTCTGGCTCCTCCACATTGTTGTCTTTGTCCTTGTCCACCTCTCCTGGGGATATTTGTGGGTTCTTCTAACTCTCCTTCTGGAAGACCTCTGCCTGCCCCACTTCCTGGTATAGTTCAGTCTGGGGTGGTATCTGAGGCAGTCCCAACTGAAAACAGTTCCCACTCAAAGGAACTTCCCTCCTCAAAGCAGTGGCTTGCCTCTCCTAAGAAACACAGAGGCCAGGTCGTGGAATACCTTAGACTCAGGGCTGGTGCATCTTTAAGTTCAAGACCAGCCTGGTCTACAAGGCTAGTTCCATGACAGCCAGAGCTATACAGGGAAACCATGTCTTGAAAGACAAACAAACAAATAATGAAAACAAAACGAACAAGAGTAAAGATTCTTAAATAAAATCATCTCATCCTTGATGTGATTATCTGTGTCTATAAGTATATGTGGAATTGATGAGAATGACTTACAGGCTGTGGTTCAGCTAATTTCACAACAGCTGGCTGTGAACTCAAAGACCCAGAGTCCAGAAGTTGCTCAGTCCACCAGGATGGATGTCTCAGCAGGTCTTCAGGAATTCCTGGAGTGCTAAAGAAGTAAGCTCTGATGCCAGGGAAGTAATAGACTGGCTAGCACTGTGAGAGTGAGCAGGCAGAGGGCAGAGTGAAAAAGCTTCCCTCTTCCCTGTTCTTATATAGGCTCCCAGCAGAAGGTGTGGCCCAGACTAGGGGTGTGTCCTCCTGCCTGGAGATCTGCCTTAAAGGCAAGTCTTTGAGAGTCCAGGTCTGGATTAAAGGTGTGTGTTATCACAGCTCAAAAGTTGTGCATGAAAGTCATGTCTTCATACCTCAGATATCTGGATTTTTTTTAACTTCCTGAAAGAATTTTTGTCATTGAAGAACTTTTACTTTTTTCCTTAGTTAGTAGTCAGTGACTATGGTTCAAATAGTCCATGAGGACAAAAGATGCAATTTTCTCTCTGTAGTCAACTCCTACAGACTCTTGATGGTTTCATTGTCAATGATGCTCACACAGCCTGGTCTCCCTCAAGTCAACATCTGTCAACAGACCTACTGAGTTAGTGGACCCCGTTTCTCACTGTAGTAGTCCATTTTTTCGGTTATACCAAAATAAACTTGGCTTAGTCCTTTAGGCTTTTTGTTTGTTTGTTTGTTTTTGTTTTGTTGAGACAGGGTTTCTGTACATGCCCTGGAGAACATGAAATACTGTCTGTAGACCACGTGGGCCTTGAACTCACACAGGTTCCTTTGTTTCTCTGTCCAGAGCAGTGCTGGGATTAAAGGTGTTTGCCACCATGCCAAGCTAGACTCAATAGTGTATAAAGAAAGTGGATTCACTTTTATACCAGTTTTGGAAGTTCAAGGACATGGTGCTAAGACAGACAGCCTCACTGATGCTCAGTTGTTTTAGAATCAGTTCTAATATTTTATTTGTGCTGAAATTTGCTGATATTTTATTTGTATGTTAATAAACAAAGTTTGCCTAGAGGTCAAAAGGTATAGTAAACCATTTTAAGGAAAAGACAAAAGTCAGGCAGTGGTAGCACATGCCCTTAATCTGATCACTTGGCAAACAGGTTCTCTGTGTGTTAAGGACACACTAGGAAACAGCAAAGCGTGGTCACACATGCCTTTAATCCCTGTACTTGGGAGGCAGAGCCTGGGGGATCTCTGTGATATAGAGGCCATTCAGATCTACAGAGGGAAATCCAGGAAAGGCAACAAAACTACACAGAGAAACCCTGTCTCCAAAAACAAACAAACAAACAAACAAAAAACAAACAAACAAACACACAAACAAACAAAAAAACCATTATTTTCAATTAAAAAAAAAACGACAGACTCTCCAGAGCAGCCCTGGACAGGCTTTTGTTGGTTTCCTCACTTTTTCCTGAGATCTCTCACTCAGGAAGAACTCAGGAATGTTGGCTTCTGGGAAATGTAGTGAAAACAGATAATGATTTACTCTAGAACACTGCTTTTAAAGAAAAGTTTGGGTTAGATGGAAAGGTGTGTTAGATATCAAATTGTAACCTTATATGATGTGCTTTATTGTTGCCACAATTGGAGGTTCTCCTCCACCTGGGTTTTTGTTTGTTTTGAGACAGGGTCTTTCTATGAAACCGTGGCTGTCCTCAAAGTCCTATGTAGACAAGGCAGGCCTCTACCTCAGAGATCACCCCAGGCTCTGTGCCCTGAGGGCTGGGATTAAACGCATGGGCCACCATGCCTGTCTGTTTTTTTAATTTTTGAGAAAAAAATATTTGGATATATTTGCTCAGGAGTGGTGGTGTATTTTTTTCAATATTACTGGATTTTGAAATTTTGATCATTCAACTTTATTTAAATGTGTTAGTTAGTTAGTTCGTTTTTTCAAGACAGAATCTCTCTGTGTAGTCTTGTCTGTTCTGGAACTCACTCTGTAGACCTCCTTGGCCTGGAACTCAGATATCAACCTGCCTCTGCCTCCAGAGTGCTGGCATTGAATATATGCTCCACCACCGCCCAGAATCTTTTCTGTCTTATTTGTGTGTGTTACTGATGATGTGCATGTGAATGCAGGCATGCTAGAGTCACGGCTCCTTGTGGGAGTCAGGGGACAATCACCAAGAGTCAGTAGTCCATCCACCATGGGAGTGGGAGAATCAAGTTCAGGTTCTAAGTCTGTGGGTAATTGGTTTTGTTTGTTGAGTCATTTCAAATTTGCAACATATTTTATTCATCCATCCATCCATCTGACCATCCATCCATCCATCCATCCATCCATCCATCCATCTATTGCCCACTGTGGATTATCTTGACAATCTCCATGAGCTCCTTACTCCTAAGCCAAGATGCAAAGGTAGTATACCCAGCCAGCGGACCATACCGCATGATGTTGCGAGAGTATTCCACTAGGTGGCAGCCGAGGTACAAGCCTGATAGCCCAGGCTGGAAAATTCCTCCTCTCTAAAGCAAGGTTTCAGGCTTGGGCCTTTCTTCTGGGGATGCCTACCAAGATCCCTGGAGGACTTCCTTTAAAAAGAAGAACCAAAGTTTGTCCTGTGAGCAACATGGGAAAACAGTAGTGCATCCTCATCTGTGTCCACTCCATCCTTCATCTTTTCCCTAGGGCACCCCAAGAACAACACAAATTACCAGATGTTTAGCACTTTTATTAAGAAAGCTGAAAAAATGAATACAGACATCTGCAAAGACAAAAACTGCCTTTGCATGTGAGCAGAGGCAGGGGTGTTGCTGTAATAGCTGGAGCTGACAGACAAACCCCTAATTGCAAGTCTTAGCAGGCATCAGGTCTCCTGAGACTCTGTGCGGTTTTTCTCTTCCTGGCAAAGGCCCTTTGAAGCCATGGCCAGCAGCTTAGGCGCCTGGGATGGTCAGAAGCAGGATCAAGCTCAGGGTAGTCTCCACCATCACAGGTCTCAAGTTCCTGTCCTTTCTTCCAGATGCTGAGCAAGCCTGTGGAGGGTTGGTCTGGCTCCTCCACATTGCTGTCTTTGTCCTTGTCCACCTCTCCTGGGGACATTTGTGGATTCTTCTGACTCTCACTCTGGAAGACATCTGCATCCCTCTTCATGGCACTGTTTGGTCTGGTGTGGTATCTGAGGCAGTCCCAGCTAGCAAGTCCACTTGGAAGAGAAAACAGTTCCCACTCAACAGACCAGAATTCTTCAAAGCGGTGGCTTGGCTCTGGGAAGGAACACAGTGGCCTGGCCGCGGAATACCTTGGACTCCTTCGAGGTGTGCTGTGAGGAACCGACATATCTTCCACAAAGCAGGTAGAATTGTTCTTTCGACTTGGACTCACTTGTTAACACAGAGGACAATTCCTTGAGCATCAGATTCAGAAGTCAGTTATCTTTTTATCCTCTAACTTCTAGACCCTTCCCAACCATTACACTGAGGGATGCTGGGGCATAAGTTCATATTCCCAGCAGTTCTTTGCAATCAATAAGGGTTGATATTCTGAAGGTCCGGGTGCTATGCACCTTTATTCGAAGCTCTGGGGATGCAGAGCCAGGGGTGGCTGGATCTCTGAGTTCAAGACCAGCCTGGTCTACAGAGCTAGACTAAGACTGCCAGAGCTACACAGGGAAACCCTGTCTTGAAAGTCAAAAAAACAAAACAATGAAATCAAAACAAAAAGAGTGAAGATTCTCAAGTAAAATCCTATCTTCCCTGATGTGATTATCTACATTTATACATGGGATTTATGAGAATGACTTACAGGCTGTGGTTCAGCTAATTTCACAATGGCTGGCTGTGAACTGAAAGACCCAGAGTCCAGAAGTTGCTCAGTCCACCAGGATGGATCTCTCAGCAGGTCTTCAGTAATTCCTGGAATCCTAAAGAAGTAAGCTCTGATGCCAGGGAAGTAATAGACTGGCTAGCACTGTGAGAGTGAGCAGGCAGAGGGCAGAGTGAAAAAGCTTCCCTCTTCCCTGTTCTTATATAGGCTCCCAGCAGAAGGTGTGGCCCAGATTAAGGGTGTGTCCTCCTGCCTGGAGATCTGCCTTAAAGGCAAGTCTTTGAGAGTCCAGGTCTGGATTAAAGGTGTGTGTTATCACAGCTCAAAAGTTCTGCATGAAAGTCATGTCTTCATACTTCAGATATCTGGATTTTTTTAACTTCCTGAAAGAATTTTTGTCATTGAAGAACTTTTACTTTTTTCCTTAGTTAGTAGTCAGTGACTACGGTTCAAATAGTCCATGAGGACAAAAGATGCAATTTTCTCTCTGTAGTCAACTCCTACAGACTCTTGATGGTTTCATTGTCAATGATGCTCACACAGCCTGGTCTCCCTCAAGTCAACATCTGTCAACAGACCTACTCAGTTAGTGGACCCCATTTCTCACTGTAGTAGTCCATTTTTGTGGTTATAACAAAATAAACTTGGCTTAGTCCTTTAGGCTTTTTGTTTGTTTGTTTGTTTTTGTTTTGTTGAGACAGGGTTTCTGTACATGCCCTGGCGATCATGAAATACTGTCTGAAGGCCACCTGGGCCTTGAACTCACACAGGTCCCTCTGTTTCTCTGTCCAGAGCAGTGCTGGGGTTAAAGGCATGTGCCACCATGCCCAGCTAGGCTCAATAGTGTATAAAGAAAGTGGATTCACTTTTATACCAGTTTTGGAAGTTCAAGGACATGGTGCTAAGACAGACAGCCTCACTGATACTCAGTTGTTTTAGAATCAGTTCTGGTTTCTCATGCCTGTGGTGATTTTATTTTTGCTTAAAGGTGCTAATATTTTATTTGTATGTTAATAAGCAAGGTTTGCCTAGAGATCAAATGGAATAGCAAGCCATTTTAAGGAAAAGACAAAAATCAGGCAGTCGTAGCACATGCCCTTAATCGGATCAATTGACAGACAGGTTCTCTGTGTGTTAAGGACACACTAGGAAACAGCAAAGCGTGGTCACACATGCCTTTAATCCCAGCACTTGGGAGGCAGAGTCTTGAGGATCTCTGTGACTTAGAGGCCGTTCAGATCTACAGAGGGAAATCCAGGAAAGGCAACAAAACTACACAGAGAAACCCTGTCTCCAAAAACAAACAAACAAACAAAAACCAAACAAACAAACAAACAAAAACCAAACAAACAAACACACAAACAAACAAAAAAAACTTTATTTTCAATTAAAAAAAATGACAGACTCTCCAGAGCAGCCCTGGACAGCCCTTTGTGGGTTTCCTCACTTTTTCCTGTGATCTCTCACTCAGGAAGAACTCAGGAATGTTGGCTTCTGGGAAATGTAGTCAAAACAGATAATGATTTACTCTAGAACATTGCTTTTAAAGAAAATGTTGGGTTAGATGGTAACACGTGTTAGATATCATATTGTAACCTTATATGATGTGCTTTATTGTTGCCAGAATTGGAGGTTCTCCTCCACCTGGGTGTTTGTTTGTTTGTTTGTTTGTTTGTTTGTTTGTTTTGAGACAGGGTCTTTCTATGAAACCCTGGCTGTCCTCAAACTCCT
The DNA here is from genome assembly GCF_949786415.1 of Peromyscus eremicus. Classification (NCBI taxonomy): domain Eukaryota; kingdom Metazoa; phylum Chordata; class Mammalia; order Rodentia; family Cricetidae; genus Peromyscus; species Peromyscus eremicus. The sequence goes on along the minus strand of NC_081427.1, from coordinate 33,413,845 downwards.
ATGTAGACAAGGCGGGCCCCTAAGTCAGAGATCACCCCAGGCTCTGTGTCCTGAGGGCTGGGATTAAAGGATAGGCCACCATGCCTGGCTGTATTTTAATGTTTAAGAAAAAAATTTGGATATATTTGCTCAGGAGTGGTGGTGTATTTTTTTTCAATATGTAGGAATTTGAAATTTTGATCATTCAACTTTATTTAAATGTGTGTGTTAGTTAGTTAGTTATTTCAAGACAGGGTCTCTCTGTGTAGTCTTGTCTGTTCTGGAACTCACTCTGTAGACCTGGTTGGCCTGGAACTCAAATATCAACCTGCCTCTGCCTCCAGAGTGCTGGCATTAAAGGTATGCTCCACCAGCGCCCAGCATCATTTCTGTCTTACTTGTGTGTGTTACTTATGATGTGCATGTGAATGCAGGCATGCTAGAGTCACAGCTTCTTGTGGGAGTCAGGGGACAACCACCAAGAGTCAGTAGTCCTTCCACCATGGGAATCTGAGAATCAATCTTAGGTTCTAAGGCTGTGGGTAATTGGTATTGTTTGTTGAGTCATTTCAACTTTGCAACATTTTTTATTCATCCATGCATCCATCCATGCATCCATCCATGCATCCATGCATGCATCCATGCATGCATGCATCCATCCATCCATCCATCCATCCATCCATCCATCCATCCATCCATATATTGCCCACTGTGTATTTTCTTGACAATCTCCATGAACTCCTTTCCTAAGCCAAGATGCAAAGTTAGTATACCCAGCCAGAGCAACCAAACCCCACGAGGTTGCGAGAGTATTCCACTAGGTGGCAGCCGAGGTACAAGCCTGATAGCCCAGGCTCAAAAATTCCTCCTCTCTAAAGCAAGGTTTCAGGCTTATGCCTTTCTCCTGGGGATGCCTGCCAAGGTCCCTGGAGGACTTCCTTTAAAAGAAGAACCAAAGTTTGCCCTGTGAGCTACATGGGAAAACAGTAGTGCATCCTCATCTGTGTCCACTCCACCCTTCACCTTTTCCCTAGGGCACCTCAAGAACAACACAAATTACCAGGTGTTTAGCACTTTTATTAAGAAAGCTGAAAAAATGAATACAGATATCTGCAAAGACAAAACTGAGCAGAGACAGGGGTGTTGCTGTAAGAGCTGGAGCTGACAGACTACCCCCTAATTCAAGTCTTAGCAGGCATCAGGTCTCCTGAGAATCTGTGCGGTTTTTCTCTTCCTGGCAAAGGCCCTTTGAAGCCATGGCCAGCAGCTTAGGCAACTGGGATGGTCAGAAGCAAGATCAAGGTCAGGGTAGTCTCCACCATCACAGGTCTCAAGTTCCTGTCCTTTCTTCCAGATGCTGAGCAAGCCTGTGGAGGGTTGGTCTGGCTCCTCCACATTGCTGTCTTTGTCCTTGTCCACCTCTCCTGGGGACATTTGTGGCTTCTTCTGACTCTCACTCTGGAAGACATCTGCACGTCCTCTTCATGGCACTGTTTGGTCTGGGGTGGTATCTGAGGCAGTCCCAGCAATCAAGTCCACAGGAAGAGAAAACAGTTCCCACTCAACAGACCAACCCTCCTCAAAGCAGTGGCTTGGCTCTCCTAAGGAACACAGAGGCCAGGTCGTGGAATACCTTGGACTCAGGGATGGTGGATCTCTAAGTTCAAGACCAGCCTGGTCTACAGAGCTAGTTCCATGACAGCCAGAGCTATACAGGGAAACCATGTCTTGAAAGACAAACAAACAAATAATGAAAACAAAACGAACAAGAGTAAAGATTCTTAAATAAAATCTTCTCATCCTTGATGTGATTATCTGTGTCCAGAATTATATGTGGAATTGATGAGAATGACTTACAGGCTGTGGGTCAGCTAATTTCACAACGGCTGGCTGTGAACTGAAAGACCCAGAGTCCAGAAGTTGCTCAGTCCACCAGGATGGATCTCTCAGCAGGTCTTCAGTAATTCCTGGAATCCTAAAGAAGTAAGCTCTGATGCCAGGGAAGTAATAGACTGTGTAGCACAGTGAGAGTGAGCAGGCAGAGGGCAGAGTGAAAAAGCATCCCTCTTCCCTGTTCATATATAGACTCCCAGCAGAAGGTGTGGCCCAGATTAAGGGTGTGCTTTCCTGCCTGGAGATCTGCACTAAAGGCAAGTCTTTGAGAATCCAGGTCTGGATTAAAGGTGTGTGTTATCCCAGTTTGCCATCATGCCAAGCTAGGCTCAATAGCGTATAAAGAAAATGGATTTACTTTTATACCAGTTTTGGAAGTTAAAGGACACGGTGCTAAGACAGACAGCCTCAATGATTCTCATCTGTTTAGAATCAGTTCTGGTTTCTCATGCCAGCTTTACTGTGGAAAACATCTCACCTTTGTATAGATACCTTAATTTTTATTTTTATTTGTTTTCTAGAGACAGGGTTTTTGGTATTCCAAGCTGCCCTGGAACTAAGTAGCCAAAGTCAACCTTGAATGTTCACAGATTAGAACTGCCTAGAATTTTTTACCCACAGATTGTTTGCTTTTTTGTTTCCATTGACAGCAGAAATGACTCTTGTTTGGTGTTTCACCTGCCAAATGACAGACCTGAGGGTGGGCTCCTGTCCAATATCAGATGGCCAACAAGAATGAACTTTAGGATGCGGGTAGTGGTGGTGCACGCCTTTAATCTCACCACTTGGGAGGCAGAGGCAGGTAGATCTCTGTGAGTTCAAGGCCAGCCTGGTCTACAAAGCAAGTTCCAGGAAAGGCTCAAAGCTACACAGAGAAACCCTGTCTCAAAAAACAAAAAACAAACAAACAACAACAAAAAAAAGAAACTGAAAACAGAGAAAAGAATGAACTCAGGGATATTTTTGAAGACTTTGTGTCTCCTAATGTTTTGGGCTTTTTTTTGTACAATACTGTTCTATTGCTCATATAGTATGGCTTCAAATTTTGTGTTTTTATGAGATGTGTGTGGTTGTCTGGTGGATTTTTTTCATTTTATTTTATTTTGTTTTGTTTTCTTCTGATTTGTGTGAGGGAGAGGAAAACATGATCATAACCTATGTGTTAAAAAACATTATTTTCAATTAAAAAAAAAAAGAATCTTCAGAGCTGCCCTGGATGGCCCATTATGGGTTTCCTCACTCTTCAGTCTGTGATCTCTCAGTCAGAAAGAACTCAGGAATGTTGGCTACTGGGAGAAGTAGGCCAAACAGATAATGGTTTACTCTAGGACATTGCTTTTTCAGAAATTTTGGGTTAGATGGAAACATGTTTTAGATAAGGAAGAGTAATCTTATAAGATGTGCTTCATTGTTGTCAGAAATTTCTCCTTTCCCTACCTGTTTGTTTGTTTGTTTGTTTGTTTGTTTTGAGAAAGGGTCTTTCCATGGAACCCTGGTTGTCCTAGAACTCCTATGTAGTTAGTGTAGGCTGACCTCTAACTCAGAGATTCCCCCCCAGGCTCTGTCTCCTGAGTGCTGAGATTAAAGGCATGGATCACCATGCCTGGCTGTATTTTAATTTTGAGAAAAATAATTGGATATATTTGCTCCAGAGTGATGTATTTTTTTCAATATTTTTGGATTTTGAAATTTTTATCATTCACCTTTATTTAAACGTTTTAGTCACTTAGTTTTTTTTTTCGAGACAGGGTTTCTCTGTGTACTCAGTCTTGTCTGTCCTGGAACTCACTCTGTAGACCTGGCTGGCCCGGAACTCAGATATCCACCTGCCTCTGCCTCCAGAGTGCTGGGGTCAAAGTTAGGCTTCACCACCGCCCAGCATCTTTACTGTCTTATTTGTGTATGTTACTCATGTTATGCACGTGAATGCCGGCATGCTAGAGCCACAGATCCTTGTGGGGGTCAGGGAACAACCAGCAAGAGGCAGTACTCATTCCAACCTGGGAGTCGGTGGATCAAGAGAGGTTTTAAGGCTGTGAGTAAGTGTTTTCATTTTTTGAGTCATCTCAACTCTGCAGCACTTTTATATTTATCCATTCATCTATCAATCCATTCATCTGTTCCCCACTGTGGATTTTCTTGACAATCTCCATGATCTCCTTACTCCTAAGTATTCTCACTGGTAAAGAAGCCAAGATGCAAAGCTAATGTACCCTGCCAGAAGAACCTATTCTGCAAAGATTGCGAGAGCTCTCCACTAGGTGGCAGCCAAGGTACAAGCGGGAGAGCCCAGGCTGGGAAATTCCTCCTCTCTAAAGCAAGGTTTCATGCTCTGTGCCTCTCTCCTGGGGATGCCTACCAAGGTCCCTGGATGACTTCTTTTAAAAAGAAGAACCAAAGTTTGTCTTGTGAGCAACATGGGAAAACAGAAGTGCATCTTCATCTGTGTCTACTCCACCCTTCACCTTTCCCCTAGGGCAATCCAAGAAAACACAGATTTCCAGATGTTTAATAATTTTATTAAGATAGCTGAAAAAATACACACATCTGCAAAGACAATACTACCTTTGCATGTGAGCAGAGGCAGGAGTGTTGCTGTAATAGCTGGAGCTGACAGACGAACCCCTAATTGCAAGTCTTAGCAGGCATCAGGTCTCCTGAGATTCTGTTGGGGTTTTCTCTTCCTGCCAAAAGCCCTTTGAAGCCATGGCCAGCAGCTTAGGCACCTGGGATGGTCAGAAGCAGGATCAAGCTCAGGGTAGTCTCCACCATCACAGGTCTCAAGTTCCTGTCCTTTCTTCCAGATGCTGAGCAAGCCTGTGGAGGGTTGGTCTGGTTCCTCCACATTGCTGTCTTTGTCCTTGTCCACCTCTCCTGGGGACATTTGTGGCTTCTTCTGACTCTCACTCTGGAAGACATCTACACCCCTCTTCATGGCACTGTTTGGTCTGGGGTGGTATCTGAGGCAGTCCCAGCAATCAAGTCCACAGGGAAGAGAAAACAGTTCCCACTCAACAGACCAACCCTCCTCAAAGCAGTGGCTTGGCTCTCCTAAGGAACACAGAGGCCAGGTCGTGGAATACCTTGGACTCAGGGCTGGTGCATCTCTAAGTTCAAGACCAGCCTGGTCTACAGAGCTAGTTCCATGACAGCCAGAGCTACACAGGGAAACCATGTCTTGAAAGACAAACAAACAAATAATGAAAACAAAAGGAACAAGAGTAAAGATTCTTAAATAAAATCATCTCATCCTTGATGTGATTATCTGTGTCCAGAAGTATATGTGGAATTGATGAGAATGACTTACAGGCTGTGGTTCAGCTAATTTCACAACGGCTGGCTGTGAACTGAAAGACCCAGAGTCCAGAAGTTGCTCAGTCCACCAGGATGGATGTCTCAGCAGGTCTTCAGGAATTCCTGGAATCCTAAAGAAGTA